>NC_039246.1:22924618-23112118 GCF_003368295.1 Carassius auratus
CTTGTGAAGGATGGGGCCTTACAGAACAGCTCACTGTTTGGGAGTTGGCAGCCGACCCAAAACCAAAATTGTATCCTCAAATGAACTTTAATGCAATGTACAACACAAAACATGCTCCAAGTCCCGACTCCCTGCTCGCAGGTCCTGTAGTAAACAAGCAAGTAAATGAACGCCTGAGAATCAGCATCAGAGAATGAGAAATAAAACAGATAATGTGTTATAAGAAAATGAGTGCGCCGCTTTCGTGATTGGCTGACAGACGTGGCGCAATGTGACGTCGGCGCGTCATACCTTGTGCCAGAGCGCGCGACCTGTTGCCATTAGGGAATCGGACTCGATAAAAAGGGGGTGAGAACTTGGAATTTGATTTAGCTGTAACGGTTTTATATGGGTGGGACTCGGCCCAGATTTGGTGTTGAATTGAGGGTGTGGTGTGCGGTATGTAGAAACTAAGTATGAGTGTGTGAGAGTGTGTGTGTGTGTGTGTGTAATGAGAGGTCAGTACCATGAGGGAGCCAGAAAGAGGAGGCCGAGAACAAGGCAAGGAAATCTGGGCGGACCGGGTGCTTTCGGTCCCTCCTCCACGTCAGTGTGTGTGTGTGTGTGTGGATCTGCGTGTGACAGCCTGATGCAGCAGCAGCACCCTCTATGCAGCCATGTTCGCTGGTCGACGAGCATGCTTTTATCAAACTCTTTAGTTCGCTAAACGCAGAAAAGGTTCGTGATACACTCCGAGGACAGAAGCAGGCGCAGGCCCCACACTAGCACTTTTTGGTATGTGTTTTTGTATTCTCTTTGAGCTTGTTCGCTGTAGAGAGATCATCTGTTTGAACTCTGTATTTAATTGCCGCATTGATTAACCACAAAAAAGTTTTGCAATCGACAGTACTGGTATGTTTACAAGGAGAGCGCAAACAAAGGACTGTTGGCAAAAGAAAAAAAAAAAACAGAATAACGAAATCTTGAATCATTTTTATTATTTTTTGCATCGGGACTTCCTCACAAGTTATTGAGTTCTGGTTTAAAAAGGAGGCGTAACCGAGGTGCACCCACAAAAGATCGAAACTTGATTTGGTGGAATGCTCCACTAATTATTCCGGCACCAGGCGGATTCTCAGGTAGGCCGTGGCTGCAGAAGTGTGTGTACATGAACGTGTGTGTGTGTGTGTGTGTGCGGTCACTGCAGATGAAATCTCTCTGCAAATTGCCGACAGAATGTTTCACCTCCAGGACTGTCTCACCCATATGCCTGACGCATCTCCTGGACTGTGGGATGTACAAAGACACCCCAACATTTGCACACTACACTTTGCATCATGGTATGGTCATCTTTGAACTGCTGACTTCTTTTAACGTTTTCTCATTTCGTGATTGCTTGTATAGCCATTTCAGTGCTTTCGAGCCAAAGAACAGCTTCAAGGATCGAGTTTGGTCTTGGCGGCGGAGCGCCTGCGCGTTTGGTAAATTGTGTTTGAATGGTTTGTAACGGGTGTGAGCGTATGTTTGTGTGCACTCTCCGGGTGAACCGGAGTCTGTGTCACGCTTCCCTCCTCTCTTCAGCTCTCCCTCCCTCCCTACTCGAGCTCTCGCTCACTGGCTGGAGCGGTGATTCAAAAAAAATAATAATTGCTCACGTACTCCACTGCCTCTCGGTTTCATCATCAACTTTTTTCCTCCACTTCAGTTTTCCCTCTCTCCTCTCCTCTTCTCTAATTCCCTCCCCTTCTCTCTCATTCTCTCTCTCTCTGTGCAGATAGAAACGAAAAAAAAAGCCTCTCCCGCTGTTTCTACAGTTCAGTCTCCTCCCTTTCACCCAGTCTGTGCCAAGAGAAGGAGGGATTTCTGCTACTCACAGGATTTTAACCCTGTAGCGCAACCGATTGGCTCAAGCTGGTTCTCTGCCACTTCAGTTTTTCCAGCATGTCTTTTCCACAACTTCCCTAAACCTCGTTGGCATGTTCTTCTGCATTTTTATAAGCTCGAGACGCTTTCAATCGGAACATTTATGGCAGGTGGAGGTGTGTGGCATTTCTCTTCCTCACCAGGGGTTAACGGATCCTTTCCGTTGCTGAGCTTTGAAAATGGCTGTATTCTCCCTGCTTGTTGCGTGTCTCGGAGAAGGGAGGCGCCTGGAGTTCTATCACTTTAGCACCACCCTTTCTCTCTCTCTCTTTGCCCTCCCTCTCTCACACACACACACATACAGTTCTTCTTTCTCTCTCTCTCTCTCTCTCTCTTTCCCTCTCTCTGAAAGGGGAGCGGGAGGCGGTGCGGTGTCGGAGCTTTTTCTGGGACAGGTGCCAATTCCAAACAAAAGACATAAAAAGGCAATGAGTGAAGGATGCCTCGATCGCAAGAAAGAAATATGTTACACGATGAAACGCAAGAAGTTTGTGCCGACCGTGTGCGCGTCTGGTTGTGTGCATTCGACTAAATACAAATGTTTTGAAGCTAAGATTTGAAATAGTTTTCTTCTCTATCTCTCTCACAACACTCTCTCGCTTCTCTGCCGCTCTTCAGCCAGTGAAGGCATTTCAGTCATGGGGGGTGGGGTGGAAAGGGGAGGGGGCTCGGTTTTCAAGCTCCTGAATTATTCATACGCCTGGGCCAATGCTGCGATCGGACTGGCTGGGACATTAACATGCAGCGGACATTCTATTTGTCTGTTTGCTAACATTCCTCATTCAAAGACTTGTTAACTGCAAGACGGGCCGACACACGCATCTCTCGGGTTGCTATAGTGGCCAGGGCCCGGTCGTCCCAGACCAGGGGACAGCAGGCTGACTCGTAGCCCGGTGCTGGGGACACGCAGCTGGGGTGGGGGGATTGTCTTGGCCCCCGGCCTACCTCCTTCAGTCCTTGTGCCTGCTGTGGAAAGCTCACTGCCTCCTCTTCTCCTTCTCTCTCTGTCTCTCTCTCTCTCTCTCTCTCTCTTTCTCTCACTCTCCTTCAACACAGGGCTGGTGAAGTGAGCAGAAGAGGCCTTCAGCACTTGTCCAGGAATGTTTCTATCTACAGGCACACGTCAGTGTTATCGGGTAAGTTGCGAATATTTGAGATTTATGTGATATTTAGTTTTGTTTCTTGTTACTCTGATGTATTTCTTGATTTTTTTTTGTGTCTTTAGAATGTGTGTGAAATATTCCTGTTATGGTTTTATGGTTTAGACGAAAAAAAGCGTTTTATAAACGGTACAATTCCTGAAGAAAATGGCGTTGGGTCTATGTAAAAGCAGTTCATATCAGCGCCCAACAAATATGATGTGCTTCTGTAGTGAGGAAGTCGACCTTTTTGTGAGTGAGAAGAGGTATTCTTTTTGGGAGTGAGAGTTTTAAATCGTGTTGTCGGAAAAAGGTTTTTACGAATGAATCTTTATTTTTCTGATGCTTTCGGTGTGTGTTTACTGGAACACTTCAACGTAGTGAATGGACATCAGCTATTTGGGCCTTGTGTTTGATTATCATGTTGTATTGTCGTTTATCTTTGCAACTGTTCATTGCGATTAATATTTGTTATCGGTTTCATAAAATTATTGAATTGTAAAATGGACACTTATGGATGGAAGCGCAATATGTGCCACGTCAGAGGTTAGTTTGCACAGTTATGCCTTTTATTTTTTTTCGTAGATTTTTTTGGGTTGCTTAATTTCAATAGTTTCGATGTAAATGTAAAATTCAACTCAAATTCATGTAATTTTGACTAAAATATATTAGCGTTTAAATGTACACATATTTAAATATATCAAATATGTCCATATTTCATTTGAAAGCAATTTATACAAATTTTAACCTATGAATATACATTAGTTGTATTTAAAAAGAAGGCATTTGCTCAATCAGAATGATTTATGTATTGTTTTAAGGCTTTTATTTTATGAATACATAGAACGTAAAGTTGTCTTTTGAAATTTTCATTTTAGAAAATAAATTACCACACCAGTGTTCTTTTTTTTTTATCTCTTTAACACACAGACACGCACACACACACACACACACACACTGCTTCTCTCTCGCACACACACACACATGTAAAAAAAACTCTTATTGTCCTCTTAAAAGTAAATCATTTATAGGTAAAATCGTATTTACCGAAACAGAATTTACCACCTGAACATTTTATGATATTTAAGAATCATTTGATTAAAAGAGCGTTGTGTTTGATCAGTTCATATCATGTAGAATTTACAGGTGTAAAAGCTAACAGTTGTGTTTCTTCATTCAAACAAATGAATTTGGCTCATAGCAGGCTGTTTAGTAGTACGAGTGAGAACACCAGGGGCAGTGCTGATGAAGTGTGTTGGCACACAAAATACACGTTGGTTGGCAGTGCCCTCCCCCACCCCTTTTTTGGTTGTGAATGGAGTGTTCCAGAGATGATGTATAGTGTAATGAACAGAGCAGGTGGCATCATCTAAAAAACGAAGAGGGGATTTGATAAAAGAACGGGGATTTTCAGGATAAACGTATCCCTTTTTATGAAAATATTCATGGTTTTGACAAATACTGATTAGTTTACCTTTTATAAATTAAGATGCAATATATAATGAACTTAGGAACTTTAAAATGACCTGAAAATTACAGTTTTAAGGATTAGGATTTTCTGGGATCTTTTTTCAAAAATGTTGTCATGAAAATAGAATTGCATGTGTGTCCAACTGTGCCGAGGCATTCCCAGACATGCCGAAAAGCAGCAAGCATGTGTGCACTAACTGAGACACCCACCCTCGCTGTCACGTACAGACGTACACACACTCTCTTACACACACCCCGACACACTTGCAGCCATGTGCTCCATAAAGGACCTCTGATTCAGCCCTGAATAGAGTTCCCACGCCTCAGTGTGTGTGTCTGTAATAGTTAAGGGTGTAGACCCCCCCCCCCACCCTTTTCAAAAGATACTTGTATACTCTCACACACACAGTCTAGACTAAAGATATCTCCTTCATTCTGTTTCGAGGTGTATTTTAACAGCTACACACTCTGAATTGTTAATTCGTTAATTTCGGATGAAATTCCAAGGGTGGAATTTAACGAAGGACGTGACAAAGCGATCAAAACAATGAAATATATATTTGTTTTAAATATATATTTCAAGTCATTTTAATTTTCAGTGTAATGTATAACTTGAATTTTTTTTTTCAACATTATTTGCACTACAAAAGCAATACTTATGAAACTAATTCATGAATTACATATATGTTATTGTGTGATGTCTCAAGCAGGTTATGTTAATTGTTGAATATTAGTTTGTGTAATTTTTTATATTTCTAACTGTGTAAAGATCCAAATGCAGTGCGAATGTTTATTATTAAATCGCACATCTCTTTTCTTTTCTTTTTTTTTGGTAAAAGTAAATATAATTATGGGTAGACAAAATATAGATGTTTGTGTACTCTTTTGGACATTTTCTGTTTTTATCAAGCAGATATAAATTTGTATTCTCAGGAACTAATGGTTTATGTTATTTTCAGTATCCTGAGGATATACTTTTATAATTATAATTATTTAAAGAGTTCCTATCATGTTTAAGAGATTTAGATTAGCGTTTGAAGGAGTTATTATTGATTACAAAAAGTGTTTGAAGGAGTGATTATTGATTTGTATGAGGTACTTCTATTTTAACACATTTTCATGCACACCAAACGTCTTCTAAATATTAGAAATATTGTTTGCAGTATTGCTCATATTTTTGTGTAACTGTTCGATCAATTTAATTTTAAAACAAAAATAGATGAAAGATAAATTGATCCTTTTTAGGTGTTTTTCTTATTTTAGATTTATTAGCAAAAAGTTGAGAATTTACACATTACATAGTAAAAAAAAAAAGAAAAAGGCACATTGCGAAAATGTTTTTAAATGAATCTGTATACATAACTCTAAATAAACTGTAATGTATTTTTTTTAACCACTTTTTTTTAGTAATTGGTTATGATGACAGTAGTAGACAGGCATGTTTTTTACAATTCTTTGTAATAAAGATCCTAAGCCAGTACACTCCTATAGACTCTATAGTCAAGTGAAGAGGGAAAGGAGTGGAGGACTGTGAGGTCATTTAGGGATAGAAGTTCTCAACTAACTTGCTTCCCATGGACACAATAGAAGCCAGACATGATTGGCAGGTGACAAAAGGTGGGGTGGAGCGAAGTAATTGTTCAACCCTAAAATGATGTCATGGGCAAGTCTTGAGACCAAGGGCTGCTTGCAGTTTTAGCGAAGGCTTGCGTGATTGTGTTGGTGTGTGCTTTTGTCTCACAAAAATGTATATTCACTGCATTAAGGATTTTCTATCAGAACGAAACATTTACCTCAATTCTTCATAAACGCAGCAAAATAAATACAAGGAGCCATGGCCTGCCCAGACAAAGCAGAATAATATTATGATACCGATCACTCGTGTAATCTGTGGTTTAAAGTTCAAGCTCAAAGTCCATTACAGACATTGCATTCACGCTCTGTGGTAATCAGTCTGGGATATCTCTCCCCCTCCGGCAAGTCACATGAGGACTTATTTTTTATTTCTTTCACTGATTTTGACATTGACAGACATATAGTACAAACACAGAAGATGGCTTTGCTCGGGGAGCGCCAGAGGTTTATTTAAACAGCCAGGGCTTTATTCTGTCAATCAACAGTTCTTAAATCATGTAACACTAAATGTTGCTTCAAAGACCGTGCATCAGGTTTCTTTGTCGTATAACTTGTTTGTACCTGCACTATCGACACTGCACAAATAGGGATATAAACAAAGTGTAAATGAGCTGTACACCTAAAAGGCAAACAATGATTAAAGGAAATAAGAATCGCTATGTTTAGCAGCCTTTCTGTATAATGGGCCTATTGTCACTGAATTGTGAAAAACTGAGGGAATATGGCATCAGCGCCACCTTATGGCTGTTGGCTACTCCACCAGATCTTAAAAGTTCCAATTCAAGATCGTAGCGACCTAGGGTTTGTTTCACCACTAATGTAAACTACAACCTGACTGCTTTTATCAGTACTCTGGTGATGTTCTTAAGACGTTCGCAATCAAATGTGCAAATTGCGTGGGTGGTTTAGAGAAGAAATGTGTTTGAAGTCACTCAGTAAGTCATTGCTTTTAGGAAACACTGTTGGAAAATTGACTTTCAGAATAACAACAATTTTAACGGATTGTTTCTGAGTGAAATGCTCATCTGATCTCACATCATTTCTTTGCATCTCTGTCTCTTTTGGAGTAAAGTTAAATGAACCAGCTTTAGATGAAGTACAGCAGGCTGTTTTCCAAATGGACCATGACATGTTTAGACATACTTAAGTCACCACTGACAGAAGAAGAATGTCAATTGATGTAACTCTGTGATGTGTTAGAAATGATTGAGGTAATAAAAGGACACTAGTAAAAATGCTTTTGTTATATTTTATTTCATAGGAAATTTCACATAACAAAATATATTGTGATGTTAACGCAATATGTTATCATACTTTGGGTAAAAAATGTGATATGAATTTTTGTTTATATTCATGTGTTTTATTATTTGGTTAATTAGTATTTGGTTTGTCCACCTTTTGCTTTAATGACAGCAACACTTGAGCTGTATGAAATGCATATGTTTGTATAAAAATGATGATCATGTTTATACAGCAAGTTTTGAGATAATCTAAAGTGCATGTTGAGTTTTAATTGAAGGAAATCTGATTGTCTATACAAAGAATCATACAATTAGTTTATTAACATCTTCATTTTATGTTTTATTTTTACTTTGTGTGGAATTTAATTTAATAATTCAAAAACTTTATTTCCAGATAATAATTATTTTTAAAAAACCATCAAACAATGCAAAAAAAAAAAATCCTTCTAATATTTTTTTGGTATTGTCTTTCTATAAAAACGTTTAAACATCGTTAAAATAATATTATTTTTTTTACTTTTTTTGTAAAATTGCACAAAACATTGGGAGTTCTTAAAAAATTATATATATATATATATATATATATATATATATATATATATATAATTTTTATTATATATATATATATATATTACCATTTATTATTTTTCTTATTGACAAATTTCTTGTTTCAAATATTTTTAATGTTAAATATAGTTTATGCTTATAACAAGAAAAATAATGCCGAAGGGTAACAAATATCTTAATATCTTTTATCTGAATATCTTCTTAACCTGAAAACGTGTGTGTAATCACTCGCCCCTGTGAGGTTGGTGGCCTGTGTGAGTCAGTAGTGTGTGTGCAACTCCTCCGTGTCTGAGGTAAACCACACTGCTGCCCACAGCCTTACTCACTCACACTGAACCCTCCCGCTCTGACCACACACTCCCTCATCCTAATCTGCTCATGCACCCCCATACTGTCAGGGTCAACAGTAGACAGACATACGGCACAACAGAGCTGATGTACTGACTTGAGTGAGTTTCGTGCCTCAGTAATCCTCTCTCTCTCATTCTTTCACAGATGGCAAACCCAGAAGCTGACTGTCTACCTTTCTCCTGTTGGTGAGCTCGGTGATTTTGAAGGATCTCTGACTGAAGCTTTGGAGATAGAGGTGATAGGGGGCTGTATTTGGTGCACAGCAATGAGTGTTGGATGACAAAGAGACCACAAATATACACATTTTAGGTATCTGCGATGCCTAATGCTGTCGGTTACTGTCATGTGATTTGCTAGATACTGTGCAGTCATTAGGCATTTTGTTAGAGAAGGTAAAACAGGAAATGGAAGCTGCTGTAGCAGGAAGAGAAGAGAGAGACTGTCATTTGGGGTGAGGTAGTAGGTTGTATAGTTTGAGGGTTTAACCCTTGCTGTCAGATAACTATACAACTTACTGTCTTTCCCGAAGTGACCGTAGTGCCATCGCTTCGGAACATGTCACATGGAGGACGTCAACAAGAAAGAAGAAATGACACATTTCCAGGTTCCAGCATTAATGTGTTTATCTAAGATATGTTTGATGAAGACTTGAATGTTTATCAGATGTTTTCAATAAAAGAATTTCAAAACATGGTTTATGCCATACTGTCAGCGTTACCAAAAAAACGCTTCTGAAATTTGTGTTAGAAATGCCTTAATGCAGCTTTGATTTTACTTTATCACATGTTGGTCAAGCATTCACGTGAATCCATAAAGAGGACAGTATACGCAGAGAGTGACGATACATCACATTCATGACTGATTTTGATTGGATAAAATTCAGTGTGGTGAAACTTGTCGATATTTGTGGAAGAAACAAAAGACTAAACTAAGGAATACAGAAGCATCTATGGGTTGGGTTCAAAGCTAACAAGAACTGTGAAACTTTGAAACAATTTCTAGATAAATATATAAATATATATATATATATATATATATATATATATATATATATATATATATATATATATATATATAAAAAGGTATACATAGTATACTGCATTATTGATTAGAATTCAAAAGGTAAAAATGCGTCGTTCTGTTGTTGTGGAATATTCAGCAATGATGTTCGTACAGGGTGAGGTAGTAGGTTGTGTGGTTTCAGGGTTGTGTTTTTGCCCCATCAGGAGATAACTATACAACCTACTGCCTTCCCTGAAGGGCAGCAATACATCACCAGACACAGTTCATCCACTCTTTGAAGAGTGATTTCCTTTCGTTTTTCTTAAATGTTTCATTTCCCAAAGTTCTAATTATGATGATCTTGCCCTTTATAGCTGCATGAGGATTACATACAGCACAGGTTTGTCATATTTTAAATGGGAATAAAACAGTTTGATATTTTAAAGATTGCCTGTTTTTTTATTCTTTGCCTCAAGCACGTTATTGACGTTCATAATGGATAAAGGCAAAATAATCTCGTAATAAACGAGGAAGGAATAGTTCACTCAAAAATGAAATTTCTGATAGAATGGCCAGAATATTCTTCAAAATTTCTCATTTGTGTAACCAAATTATATTTTTGGGTAATATTTCCCTTTAAGATTACAATTTCCATCATTCAGTGACAGATCTGCATTAAATGAAGAGTATTTTCTTCATAAGGTTCTGAGGAAACTATACTGCCTTGTGTTATTCCGTTTGTTTGTTATTAAAGATGCAGTGCAGAGACAGACCGAGTGCTTCTGCCAGGGTAGCTTGTATTGTAAATAAAACATGGCCATGGCTCCAGACGGCCATTAGCCGATGTTAACAACTACAGGGCTGTAGGCAGGATGACCTTTCACTGCTGCACAATTTATGGGCACTGGCTGGCAGATCTCCACAGGAGCACCTCTAGACTGGCACTCACAGGAGAGGAATAGCAGCAAGGGCGGGCAGAATGTGACGGCCATGTCACCTTCAAAAAGTTTAGTTTCTTTGGAAACAGGACTTATGCATTCTTATTGTATCAGCATTACCTTGGGGAGTACAGCACCGTTAGTCTTACTAAACTACTTTGTTATGCACATTACAGTAATCCACAGAGGATAAGCGTTTAATATTATTCCCTCGAGAGACCACATCAGTTTTTCACCTTTGGAGTCCTCCAAGCATTTTTTTTTATTTTTGTTTTTTTACTCAGCGACGCTATTAAAGCTAAAAAGCCACTATGCAATAAAAAATAATATCAGTGCTAATGGGTTTTTAATTAATTATAATATACAAAATGACCTAAACATGTTAATGAATGAATAAATACAATAGACAGTGTTTTTTTTTTTTTTTATTTGACAACAGACAACAGTGTAGTTACAAATGTAACAACGGAAGAGAACATCAAATTTACACACAATAACGTTGAGTCATTTCAGAATATCCCCAGTAGGTGGCAGCAAAGCTGCGTTATTGTCACATTGAATTATTAAAACTACTAAAAGTGAACAGGTAACTAAACACACTTAAGACAACATAGGCCTACGTTATATTAATTATATTAAGCAATATGGCGAGATATTATTCAGGCGTACAAAATATCATCACCTAAATGAGAACTGTTGCTCAGTTGTAGTTACTCGGTGGGCGTGGCTTTCCGTCTAAAAGCCTGCGCCGATTGGCCGAATCTAAAGGTGTGTCAGGAGGTGTGCGCTGTCGCGTCCGGAAAGAGAGAGCTCGACTTCTGTCAGAGCGGTTTGACAGCAGTGGTTGCGGTGAATTTTAAATAGGACGTTTGAGGAGTACTACAGCCTCTCTCGCACCACCGAGCTGAGTGTTGGCAGTGTCACAGAGCCCGTGTGTTTTATTCCTGCCAGCATGGCGGCCTGGGATTGGGAGGTAGACGCGCAGCTCTTGTAAACAAAGCGCTTGTGTAACATTATGACCGTGTTTTATCCGGCTTTATGGCCGCAATTACTGTAATCTTAGGCTTTTAACTGGAGCAAAGTAAACATTCACATAAGAACACATGTCTGTGCCATTTTCACAGCGAGAGGCTTATCACATACTCTGTAAAGAATAATACATGCGTGTGCTATAGTTTATCAAGATTTAAACGTTTGCTGCAACCCAAGCGAAACTTTATAGCGTCTGTGGTACACTTACGAACTCGATCGATCTTTAATGCTTGTCGATTCAGTCATTGGCTTGGTTTAGTTTGTTATTAGATTGTTATATAGTGAGATGATAATAACTTTATCAGTTTATATAAAGGCCTGTTTATATATTTATTCCACAGTGTCAACTAACGTTGCATACTAACGTTAATGTCATGTTAACTAACATAATCATGCACACTCGTGTAACAATTGTAATTTCTCTCTCTCTCTCTCTCTCTCTCTCTCTCTCTCTCTCTCTCTCTCTCTCTCTCTCTCTATATATATATATATATATATATATATATATATATATATATATTCTGGTAATAGTTAAACTCAGTTCAAATTTGAATGATTTAGTTTAGAATTCCATTTAGAACCGAACAGAAAAATCTCACACTTAGCCATCGAAAATATTCACTAGTAGTTTGCAAGTTCCCTTGGTTAACCTTTATGAGCATTTCAAGATCACAACATACAAGTACTTTAGATTTAACATTTAATCTAATATTCACAAGTCAAATTTAATGCTTGTTTTCCCATTACAAATTTAAAATATTTTATTATGAATATATCTGTTCCATGGTAAACTTGACCAGAAAATGTGAGTTTTGGTGATAAGTCGTCTGACCTGTGCAGCTGTGTTATTTTAGTATCTTTGGAATACTGTTATAGTTTGTAGTCATTATATGAATATATACAGTGAAGAACATTATGTAGGGCAAGCCTGATGGAGCCTTTAGAATAGTTATTTATGTTATGTATGATTTTTTGTCTCATATTTGTATTTTATGATGTAGTTAAGCAATATTACACAAGTGCTGTTTTATCCAGATACCAGAATGGCAAATGTGATATTGATTTTATACAACATTTAAATAAAAAATTACTTAATACTGTTCTGTATTTTAGACACACTATTGTATGTTTTTGCTAACACAAATATGACCTATTAAAGCAACGGCACAACAGTTGTGCTTCTGCAAGCAATACACAATTTCAAAAGTTGGACTAATCAGATAAACCAATGATTTAATGACCGTTTAATTAAGAGAGCTTTTGCTTAATGAATCCGCTGTTTGAACAAATCAAATTAATAATTACTCAATGACTTATTCATTTAGACATTTACTTCCACCTACTGGCAGTTTAAATTTCTTACTTAGATTATCATTTCAATAAAAAAATTACATTTAAAAAAACCTGTAAAAAAGAAAAAAGAAAATCCACATTAATAATAAAAAATAATAAAGTGATAGCTCAGCCCAAAATGCAAATAAAATGAAAAAGGAAAAATAGAAAAAAGCTTTCTAAATCTACTTTTTAAAAATATGTATTCATGCTTTTCTTAAATTATCTAAATAATTTATCTATAAATGTATTTAAATTATCTTTTGTGGGTAATGTCTCAGCTAAATTGGATGTACGATTAATTAATAACAATATTGTTTAATTAACTAGATACAATTTTAGTTTAATTTTAGTTCATATTTATTAAAAAGTTGTTGTGTTTGTCATTTTAATTAGTTTTTTTTTAAATGTCTGTATACTATTCAAGTAGTTTTTAAGTAAGAAGTTGTTTATATATCTTGTTTTATTTCAGTTACTGTTTATTTCTGGAAACGAATATGCAGTGGCTCCCTTTTAACATCTTTTACTCAAGTTAGGCCTACCTGCTCACTGTTGAAGAATTCATGAATTAATAATAACGTGCTTAATCTAATATATTCATTTCCTGGACATTGACATTCTCTGCAACGAATCAAGAAACTGGAGGCGTTTAGCACAGCTTTTGTATCCCACATCAGTGACTACAGGGCCACATGGGCTTGTCCATTAGCTCCTGTTACGTAACATGCTAAAAGGGTCACACATATCTTAACGCCCCCTGTCATCTTCCCTGTCCCTGACGTCACTGTGTGGGCTCTGAGAATCTAATTCGAGATGTCAGTTTATAAACAGTTAAATTATATTTATATAATGATGTTCACATTTTACTTTATTCATTTGATGCATCTTAGAAATCTGATTTATAATATAGTGTGTGTATACACTTTTAGACAACTTTGAAAGTAGCTCCGTTAAAATTAAGTAATTTTATTGCCTGGTTCATAATCTTATCTCTGTGGCAAAGTTTTTTACACCCTACTGGCTATGTGAAACACTTTTGATTATCATATATCATCTGTAAGATTAGATTAACGCAGATTTATGGAATGATTGTCATCTTTAATTTGTCATAACACAGACTTTTGGCCATGACTGTATCGGCAGGTTAAATGATGGAGAAACATCTGGCCTTACATGGATGCACCTGCTTCAATTGCCGCCCGCATGTTTGCATTTCATAGTCTGTATGAAGCTGTCTGCCTTGACTTAATGCTGAGCTGTCTCTCTGTAGGCTGAATGTATTAAACAGACAGGATGTTTCCTGGGCGTGTGGATCGAAGACATTCCTGACCTATTGTTGAAATCCTAGTGGTTTTGATTAGAAATGCATCCAACCAGACATTAAGGTTCTCTTATCTGATGCGTGTAGCTCACTGCGGCGTCCGTTTGTTAGTGTTACGCAAGCCAAACTCTTGAACGGAGAGAAGCAGGCATGCAGGGGGTGTGTGTGTGTGTGTGTGTGTGTGTTCGGACTTTGGCCCTGAAAGGGGTGCGTGTATTTATTGGCAGCTGGCAGAGCAGAACCATGAATCGTGATCTGGTAAGCACTGATTTCATTCTGCTTTGCTCTGCGCTTAGGTGATGATTTGAACCCGGTTGGTAATTGTTCTGTCTGCTTTAAGCAAAGGCCTCACAGCCATTGTGAATAGTGAAGTAGTTCTCTTTTGTGCAAGAATATGTTTTGACACGAAGTGTTTTTGTGCTGCTTTGTTGTACACATCTTTATAATCGGTGGCAAATAAGAGTGATTTTAAACGTTCAGTTTTAAAGACGTTTTTATTTTTTACATTTTGAAAAACTTTTTAGCATTTTTAAGAAAAGTAAATCCCTTACACTTTTTATGCATGCAAGTGTTTAAATTTTGATCATTATTTTCAAAATGGCTTTTAAATCTACTTTTCAAGGTAAAGTTGTTATTATTCATTCATAAACATAATTCTGTTTTTGGAGAGTTAGAAATGCATCCACATTACATTTTATAACCTAAATAGACTTTGTTAGATTGTCATTTTAAGCGACTTTTTGACCTCGACACTCAATCATGAGGGTCTTCAGGGGTCCTTTCTGAATGATCAGTTATTGTCTGCTTTTTTTGTATGTTGCATCATTAGATTTTAATTTAGAGACAAAATTATAATTACAAAACATTCTGAGAAATTCTAATCAATAATACTTTAATAATAATACCCACAACAATAATTATTATTGTTCGTAAATAATTAATTAATTAGTAATAAATGATGGCAAATAATTATTTTAAGAAATAAATTATTTTCATTAATATTTTATTCTTTCTTATATATCAAGACAAGTTGTAATTATACCTTTTACCCACCAAAAATATTAAAATGAATTTTTAATTCAAAAATGAAAAGCATGCTTATTACAGAAAAGGTGTATTTAAGATGCACTTCGATGCATTTTGAGTAATCAGTAGATCCAAAAAAAAAAAGAAAAAGTCATGTCATAGACCTTTCACCAACAGTGAGCAAATAGACTTGTCTTTATTTTTGCCAAGTAGTCTTGACCCTCATCCAAACTGGAGAGATTTATCCGTCGCACATGCTGCTTGGAAGACGTGCTTTTTATCATGCACTGAATCAATATGTCTTTCAAAAACAAACTCGCACGTGGTCTGTGGTCACAGATTAATCTTTATACTTCAGTTCTGTTGTTTCTATCCGGTGGGTAGAGGTTCTGCTTGGTCATTAGTAGTTGGCTGATGCAGTGGAAATTTCTACACAGATGTGTTTGCTTTACATCTGTTGTCTGATGCAGTGAGTCCAAGGCTGGTTCTGAAGTAATGATGGGGAACACGTGATCAGTATGGCCTGTCTGTTAAACACTACTAAGTTTTTGGGATAGGATGAAGTGTGTTGACATTCATTGTCTTGTTGTGGATCTAGACTACCCCCTGGGACTGCTGGATTGTTACTGCCCGGTCAAACCGGACAGTCAGGAAATATTAAACAGAAAGGAGGGGGTAAATCAGCCCGTATTAGTTTCCCAGTCCTGTCAGCTGTGACCCTCCACAACAGGCCTCCTCCTCTTCAGCACGTAGGCTATGAGCGTGTGTGTCCTTCTCTTGCCAGAATGAGAAACACGCAAACCTCGCAAACGTTTGTTATTTTTAGACCATATGCAGATTTATATTGTTTTAAGGATATTTTGATCTTTTTCTTTACAGCTAAATTTTTGTACAGCTGTCTCATGACTCAGTCTTGTTCTGTTTATTTAATATTTCATTGAGGATTCCTCTTGTGCATTTGTTTTGGGTTATTGTTCGGCTCTTGTTTTGTAATCTGCGCTCATCAGCGTGTATTACATCTGTTATGAACAAGGATGTGTTGAATCCTATGCATCCGTCGAGATATTTGGGTAGAATTGATTGTAGTTTGGAAGCGTCTGTGTGGTTAATGGCTCAGCCGGTCTCCATGGGGCACATTTCCATTTCAGCAGAAACTGGCATTTCTCCTACACTTCGCTTGGCTCTCGCTCACTGTCATGAGGCTCAAGTCATGCGTTTGTGTGCCCATGTGAGTGTCTGGGTTTACACTCAATAAATATAGTACTGTAGCTTCAGCTTATCGCTCTCCGTCTAGCTCCCTGATACACAGTTACTGTAGCCACACAAATGAAGTCCTACTTAAATGCATGGTACATGCGTAATCTCGTTTACTGTCAATGGCTGGCGTCTTACACTGCAAAAAGAAATAAATCAAGCAGTCAATAGCCTTGATTCTACTAAAATAAAATAAAAATACATGAAAATTAAAAAAAGTTCAATTTAAATATTTTAATAATTATGTATATATATTTAAAAAAGAATACAAATATCTTAAATGAAATTAAAAGTACTTTTAAGTAAATAAATTTACTTGAGACAGCTGCATATAAGATATGAAGATGTATCAGATCAGATTACGATGATTCTTTTGCAGTGTAGTAACTAATATGCAGTCATTATGGCAGTCTGTATGTTTCTCCAATAGGAACTCTTGTTGCTTCACTTGTCTGTGCACGCTGTGTCACAAGCCGAATCAAGCGTGAGTCAGAAATGATTGTCGTACAGTTCTGAGAGAGCGGACGGCTGTGTACATACACCAAAGGATCAAGCTCAGCTCAGGTATCAGCTGCAACAGCTGGAGACAAACAGATGTGAACAGCCGGGTAAGTTTTTGCTGTTCTGCTTTGGCCAAATCAACAGAACAGAGAGATCAGGTATAACTTTAGAAAGCTGGACGGCTTCCCCTCGCAGACAGAGCTGGAAACTGAGATTCTCTGCCAGGAGCTGATTTATGACAGGATTCGGCAGAAACATCTTGTCTACCATCAGTAGTCAATGTTAGTGTAGATTTTTCTCTGCCTTTTAGCACGGGCGACACTGCAACCGAGGGAAAGTGTTGCCTTTTCTTCTTTTAGATTGGCAGTATGTGTCATTTTTGAAGGGAAAGTGTATTGTTGTTTCCTCCTAAAAACATTGATCTGTTGCAGAAGGGTCTGAATGCAGTCTGGCATTGGTTAGCCTTCTCCATGTGACTGCTGTAAGAAATTAAAGGGTTGAGTAGAATGGCATTTGAACCATTGTCCGCAAGACCCCTTGAGCTGCCATAAAAATTCCCTCAAGAGCGTCTGAATCCATTTGAGTGCTTAATTCTTTTGTAGAGGATTTTTATCTCCGGCTCGCACTCGGAGCGTCCGGCTGTAGTGTGTGAATGTGGATGTTACTGTGATATCAAGCAAATGAAGCACATCAAAATAACTCCCCTGAAACCCCTTGGAACTACGTAGCAGCCGCATAACAACACCACTCATGATTTCTTTGAAACATGTATAAATAGAAACCAGTTTGATTTTACACTGACATATCTTTTACACCTTATCTTTATATCATCATAGAGCACTTGGGCTTTGGTCGGTCTCTGTAAGTTCACATGGCAGGACGAATGAGATCACATTCCTGTGATGAATCAGACCAAAGCCTTTGAAACGATCCCTTCATGTCTAAATAGAACGCTGCCATATCTGTGCCTAGGGTTTCCTTGGCAACCCCCCCCCCCCCCCCCCCCCCCCCGGACATGTTACTTATGCCACTTGTTTAGCGTTGCTCTGAAGGGAACTTCATCTAGTCACTGTTTCACAGAGCAAAGGCTGCAGTTTGCATACCAAGTAGATATTGAGTCTCCTTTTTTTATCCTCACAATCAAACAGTGCTGTTTAAAAATGATACAATTAATAATAAAATAAAAGCTTTTATTTCTTTGTTTATGCATTGAATTTAGAGCATTAGTCTGAAATAAGAATTCTAAAGCTTTACTTATGCAAAAGGGTTTTGATGCCAATGGTAGAGTTTTGTGTTATTGTAGTAACTTCATTTTAGTGTGCAGTACATAAAAAGTCAATGCAAAACTATGAAAAATTATGAAATAATAATAATAATGTGAATAATGTTTTTTTTCATGTTCACCTTTAAACCCAGTGTAATCTGTGTATTGTGTCTTGCAGCCTTTTAAAAGATAGGAAACATTTCCTTCACTCGGTTTTCACTTTTCTTGCAATTGTTTGTCTTTGCAGACTGATGATTGATTCAAAGCTTGCCGTGGTCCAGCGCCATGGTAGACATGCCAAGCCTGTACAGTCCCTTGTCCCCGCTGGGGGATCCAATTCTGGACAGCCCTCTGTGTGGAGAGCTCATTGGTGACATGGAGGTGCTGGAGGACATCTCACAGTCCCTCAGTGATGAAACCTTCAACTCCCTTCATGTGCTGGACTACCAGAGCAACAATACAGCAGCAGACAGCTCAACTGGCTTAGGTAGAGCATACAGACACACACACACACACACACACACACACACACACAAACCATCCTAACCAATCAAAAAAAAAAAAAAAAGTCAATTTAAAGAATTAAACCTTTGCATTCATCTTATGGTTTAGTATATAAACAAGTTTGTACACACTTGTCAGCTTTAGCTTTAAATTAGTTCTACAAATGATGTGTATTATTTTATATTAAACAATTTGTAAAAAAAAAAATAGATTTTTTACAAATATTTTTTTTTTCATTTGTTAAAAATAAAAATTATGGTCACGCTTTATTTTAAGGTCCAATTCTCACCATTACAAACCATTAACTATGACTTTTGCCTCAATAAATAATTGGCTGCTTATTAATAGTTAGTAAGATAGCTGTTAAGTTTAGGTATTGGGTAGGATTAGGAATGTAGAGTATGTAGAATATGCTCATACAGAATATGTGCTTTATAATTATAATAAACAGCTAATATGTTAATAACAGGCATGCTAATAAACAACTAGTTTATAGCGAGAATTGGTCTCTATATTAAAGTGTTACCAAAATAATCATTAAAAAAATATGTTGGGTCAGTGTAAATATATACATAGTAGGGGTGTAACGGTTCACAAAATTCACGGTTCGGTTCGATACGATACACTGATGTCACGGTTCGGTTCGGTTCGATACGTTTTAGATACAGCAAAATGTAAAAACATCTCAACTTTTCAGAATGCCGCAAGCGCACCGCGGGTCATGTGACAAGAACCAACCAATCAGCTTCATCCTTTCCCGTAACAACGTTGAGAGCTCAGCCAAGATGAAGGATCAGCTGATCATAGTTGTATATGGATTGCAATTTTGAAATAAATTTAGTAGCAGAGCTACTGCAAGCGATTTTTAGAGCTGCAAATCTATTTATCCTTCGCTGAAATTTCCGCGTCTCATGGAGAGAGCACGTCATTGTTGCTTAGCAAAGACAGACGCCTCATGAGCGCTTCTGCCCAAGCGCTTTGGAAAGGAGGAGAAAGACGTGCTTAGCATTTTTCAACGCGTTTTTAGGAGCGATATGTGAACGGCCCCTAAGGCGCTCGCTCACTCAGCACGCGCTGAAGGCTCGTTGCAAAATGTCTAATGCATTTAACGGACCAGAAATATAAGATCCTAAAATAACCAACAGGTCTGGTGTTTGGGTTGGATTCCCTGTAAGCTATAGTGTCTAAATGCTGCAGGGATAGTTTGCTGCGTGCATGTTTCTCCTTTTTTTTCGTCTTTTCCCAGATAGTACTGACGCATATATCCCAGATATTCCCGCTGGGGTTTTTTTTTTTTTTTGTAATCCCGCTGGTGTACCCTGTCATGTTGCAGATGCGACATACCGTTGTTTTTTTATCCACCACTCTCTTGCCATCACCATTATAGCTTAAAGGGAATCCAAAGTGCACCCAAACACCAGACCTGTTGGTTATTGGAGGATCTTCTCATTTCTAGTCTGTTAAACGCATTGGCTATTTTGCAACGAGCCTTCAGCGCGTACTGAGTGAGCGAGCGCCTGCTGAGTAGCCTAACATAAACATATAAGATGGTGTTTTTTTCTTCTTCGGGAGTGTCAGGGGCGTTGCCTGTTACGTTGTTTGGGTTATTGGGCTACCTTGTTGAACGCATATCATTATATTTCTATCTCTCTCTTTTTTTTTTTTTTTTCAAATATAATTAATTACTCCAACGAACCGTTCGGTATACATAATGCGTACCGCGTACCGAACCGAAAGCGTCATACCGAACGGTTCAATACGAATACGCGTATCGTTACACCCCTAATACATAGGCCCATGGGTGGGTTTGTCTTGCAGATGTCTTAACACCAGCATCTAGTCCATCCTCAGAAGTGTTTGCGTCCAGCACGGTTCAGGACGGGAACTTTTCTGGTTCTCTGGCCCTCGAGTGCCGCATCTGCACCGACCGGGCCTCTGGTTTCCACTATGGAGTGCACGCCTGCGAAGGGTGCAAGGTAAGCACACACGCAATGCACACAGCACAGTGGAAAATTCTCACACGAGTACCAAGAGTCCGTACCAGAACGCCCTCAACTTTTTCCTGCTTGGCATTAGTGCAGACGCTGTGTTATACTTTCATAACCACAAACCTATCCGGGCCTGAAAACACTTGAGCGCACACACCAGGGTCAACAGAAATCACATGAGTTTCTGCAGTATTTTCATAGCTGCTTTTGCAAAAACACTGAGAGTTCCCCCAAGGCTTGTTCTCTCTTCGTACATGTGAGGTGAAGCGTGTAGAAGAGCTGTTGCTGCATGCGGTGCATGTCAAATTCATCAGTAGGACTGCACACAACACACCCCAGCTGACATGAGCCCGGGTCACGACCGAAGTTAACTACTGCCAGCCCAGTTATTGGAATGTGACATGTGTTTTTCTCCGGCAAGAGCAGACTTTGACCGTTGGCACCCCTTAGGGTGCAATTAAGCCACAACAATTACAACGACGTTTATTGCTGATGCGGTTTACCACTCTTTCATGTTGTACTTTGGTGAGACCAATTAAAATATGCTTTATACATAATTTGTTTTAGTTAATGGTTATAGTTAAGCTTGTTTCAAAATTAAAGGCTAATTAAAAACGATTTATTTAATTATTTAGAATTTAAAGGAACACTGTCAGAATCGGTGTGGACTGACTTATTTCCTTATTCAGTTCAGGTCACTGGTTTTGAGCTTCATGCGCCTTAGTTAATTATATAGTTTGACATTTACACAGTGTCCTGACTAGAAATTGTCACAAAGCAACAGGCACTAAAAGCCATACTTCCATGTAAATGTGGAATATGTGGTCAAACTGCGCATCCCCTCTGCTCAACACAGTATATGAAAGTGCTCAACCTGTTCGGCAGGTCCAACCATGTCAAGGATTTTCAAAAGTATAGGGGGATCAGTGTACAGCCCCTCCCCAAATGGCTTAACCTGTCGGCCTTTGATGTAAAAAGCCGCCAAACACCTCTTTTTTCCTAGCCACCTTTTGGAAGTCTAACGTCCGTGTGAGTGAGTTAAATGATGGAAAGAATGTGAACAGTAGCGGTGGCTTTCTTAATATATATAAAATATCTATATGATGTTAGTAGTAGTATCTATTTTTTATTTTTTTTTTTTTACACTGAGGGGCGGTGGTCTACGAAATTTTCTGGTAGATTTTTTGGTCCCACTGCGCCTTTGTCATAATTAATATAATTAATATTCGTAATAATAGTATTAATGCACTTAATTTCTTGTTTTAATAAAATAATACATTAATTAAATATAGTTAGTGTTAATACTATATTTTAATAAAAATATAGTAAATAAAAATTATTTTATAGTACACCTAAAAAAATACAAAGTGATATTTTCTTTTTATTTGTCTTTTAATTTTTTATATTAATTTTCATCATTTCAAACCTAAAATCAGAAAGGTTTTATTTTGGGGGGTTTCTGGCAAGTCAGTATGCGTGCTGCCACAGTTTTAGTGCTGCCGAGTGAACCAAGTCAGTAAATGAAATGGCTCAGTTTAGCATTTTTTTCTGAAACCAGCAGTACATAGCTTAAGTTTTATGCTTTCAGCTCAACTGGAATTTAATTTAAGTAATCAGTAATCAGTAATCCAAAGTTCTGTCATAGACACTAGATGGCACAGATGGTCTCAACTCAGTCTGACATAATGACATCATAATTCACATATTGCAGCTGATTGGTTTCTTTTCACATTAGCAGCCAATGAGCTCGCTGCTCAGCATTAAACTACTGGACTACTGCTTGCTGTAGTAGTTGCAGCACACTTAAAAATTCTCCACGTTCCCCAGCTCCACTTCAGCAGCATTTCTTACATGCTCACAGCAGCGTGTCTGTAGATGTACTGGCAGTAGCAAGTCTCCGTACTTACTATTTTGCCAAACACATAAACATTGCCATGTATATTACCATGCTAAACTCAAGTTGTCATGACAGAATTTCAGTTGATTGTGAAGCTTTCAACCATTTAGGAACACAAATTAATGGTCAAAACTTATTAACCCAGCACATTTTGGTCACGTATGCACACCACTTATTAGCTTAACTTTAACTTGTTTCTTTTGGCAATTGTTTTTAAGTGTCAGATTTCATACAAGTAGTTTTTTTTTAAAAGATCTTTAAGAATCATAAACTTTTGTAAGTCACAGAGCCTTTTTTCTGCAATAATTCAAAAGCCAAGCTAACCAGAACAACCCTCTACATTGGGAGTAAATCACATGCATATGCGACTAAATCTTACCCTCTTGGTGAATGATGCCAAATATTAGCCAATGGCTAATAAATTCTCAGATTTAACTCACCAGTGCGTGAATTGGAGGCTAAGTACAAGTTTAGCACATATATATATTTTCACTCGCCGAAAAGTGACTGAGTTCTTAAGTATTTCACACTCCATCAAACGATCTGTGCTGTTTTTCAGTTCATCTGAATCAATGTGCAGTGCGCCTGTATTTGACGTACCGTACACTCTAGTGTAAAGGAGCATGACTCGCCTTCACCTTTTTCTCACACACACACACACTGAGAGAGAGATAGAGAGAGAGAATTCACACGCTACATGTAAACGATATTATTTTTCTTTTGGAATTCTTCAGCTTTTAAGAACTGCCGGGTTTTCCTGTAGTGGGCGGAGCTAACGCCCAAACTGCAATGTCATTGGCTGGCGCACACCTGTTAATGTCTCTGTTTTGATTTCAGCAAAGCAGTTTGAGCAAACTCACACAACCTGATTAATATTCATGAATCCAGTAGCTCATTTAATCCTAAGTAGTCCTTAGTGACTTTATATAGTTCTTATTAGTAGAATTCGCATCATTATTGTTATTTTTTTTTTCCCTATTTTTTATTTTATTTTTTTACAGAAACTGAATAACGAAAAAAGCACCGTCACCAGTCCTGTTAGAATTTTCAATTAAAATGACTAATATGCATCCAAACATGGTTATCAAGTTTATTTCTAATTACTAAAGTTCTGTTATTAAATAATACTTCATTATTATAATGCTTGACTGACTGATGTTAAGAGTGTACTTTCAGATATAAAAAAAAAAAACTGTGCCATTTTACATTACGTTTATTATATCAGTCTGGCGAGTAAAATAACTATTTTACTAGCCAACGCCAATTTAATTGCCAAGGTGTCTGTAGAGGGTTGTAGAATGATAGTAACTTATGGGTTGGGGAAGAATAAATGAGGCATTTTTAGCATGTAACAATTGTCATGGGGTGAAGAATCACTCGACAAGAGGTGCGTGAATTAAATGCCCCGGAGGGTGGGTTTATTGATAAGTGAAGGGTGCCTGGTGAAGTTTCCTGATCCGCTTTCTACTGGTTGGTGCTTCCCGTGTGCTCTCCGTGCTCTTCGGTGCCAAATCAAGGTGAAAGTGGGTGTCCTGATGTGTTCCAAAGTGTGTGGGCTGTCGGTCACTCGCTGCTTTCTGTGAAGACCAGCGTTGCATTCGGTTCGAGACCGTCTTCTGAGTGCAGTGTGTGCTCCTTTTGAGTGTGCTGGCTGATGGGGAGCAGCTGTGACCGATCAGCCGGTGACGAGGACGTGCAGGTGTTCTGCTTTGGTTTCCAGGGCGACGCTGATTCCTCTGGGAGTGCTCGTCACACAATGTAAAGCAACCTTCGTAGTTACGGGAAGAAGGCGGCGGGAATCAGTGAACATTTAAATAAAACTTTAACGATAAAAGAAACAAAAGACAGCGCAACAGCCCCTCACAGATGACTGCCGCGCACAAACAAAAGCAAAACACAAAATAAAATCCAGACCTGGTCCTCTCTCGTCCTTCACTGTCGTAACTCCTCTTTTGTGTCCTTCATGGAGGCCGGTGAGTGGCGCAGGTGTCGTTCATTTCAACCAGTCCCCTGTCATTCCCACGGCTCTTGGCCCCGCCCCACTCGTCACACAGCATACAAATATATTTTAAACTTCTTTCTAAAGCTTTTGAGAGCAGTAGGAAATAATGCATGGGCAGCATGGACGGTGTTTCTGTCCTTTTTGTTTTATCTCATGGTATGTTCGGAGCGTAGAGATGCGTCATTGATTCTGTTTTTAGTGCTGGGAGCAATCCAAGACAGTCTGTCAAGAGACCAAGATTTTGTCTTATACCTGTTTTCATTGTCAGACACGTGTTCCGCTTTTCCCAGTTAAATTATTTGCCTGGAGGGACACTGAATGTCTGTGCTGTAACCGTGACCCTTACTACACATACCAGGACCCGTCCACAGTGTCTATTCTGATGGAGATGTGTGGGAAGACTCTTCAAAACTCTGAAAGCCCTTTATTCACTGCATCAACATTATTATTTTTGCATTTTTATTTGATTTTATCTCAATGGTAAACCGCAATAATCCCAGTACAATTTCCCCAAGCATCCCATGCAAGAACTCAGTAACTGATTTTTGACAAAGCATTTAGCATCAGGTTATGCATGATTCTCTTTTGCTTTGAAGACTGTAAGGACATTTCTCTGAAGAACATTGCTCAAAATGCATAATGTCTTTATTATTTATTAAAGCAAAGATAAGTTGTAACACATTTGTGCAAGCTACATTGAGTTTAGCTGTACATCTGTGTTTGTTCAAAGATATGCTGTGTTCTTGAAAAAATAAATGTTGTTATCTTGTGAATCAGCCTTCTTATCAAATGTGCAATAGCATTTGGTTTATCAAGGTCATTTTATTAAGGTCTTGTGAGGTTCTGCGCTGTGTTGCAAAGTATGGGCTAAAGTTCTTATACAACCAATTCAGAATGTAAACATAAATATATTACAAAAATAGTGCAAGAACAAGTTGTCGTTCAATTTGGTATCATAAAATTCTGACCAAACAGTTTTAATTCACCCTTCCACAAATGAAAGTGTAAAAAGGTTTTAAAGTCTTAAATATAAAGTTATGGCATTAAATGTTGCATGCACTGCGAATAAAGAAATTAAACTAAATTAAGTGAGTTTATACTTGAACAAATAATAATCAGTGGGGTATGAAAACTAGTTTCCCCAGTGAATTAAGATATTTAATATTTGTTTTAATTATAAACTAACCTTCCTAAACTTTCGATTTCTCATAAAACTAGACTTCTAACTTTGAGTGGTTTTACTTCTCAAGAAAAAATTTATCTTGATTTAAGAATCTTTGGACAGTTGCACTGGAAAGCAAGAGTTATGTCAAAATGCTTGTGGGAGCAGAGCTATTCAAGTCTTAAGTTCTTATTTCAATTATTTATTTTTATTGTTATGTTTGGAAAATGAATTAAAAAGTAATAGAGATCTATTGGAAGATTTATTTTCAAACTACAGGGCATTGACATATTGCATTTCATTAAAAAAATGGC
The DNA here is from genome assembly GCF_003368295.1 of Carassius auratus. Taxonomy (NCBI): domain Eukaryota; kingdom Metazoa; phylum Chordata; class Actinopteri; order Cypriniformes; family Cyprinidae; genus Carassius; species Carassius auratus. Next base: position 22,950,461 of record NC_039246.1, read on the forward strand.
ATTTTTTTAGTCATGACAACTTGCATTACATGTGTTTTTTTTTCATGAATTTTCCACAGGGGTTCTTCAGGAGAACCATTCGACTCAAACTGGAGTATGACAAGTGCGAACGCAACTGCAAGATCCAGAAAAAGAACCGCAACAAATGTCAATACTGCCGTTTCCGCAAGTGCCTTGCAGTGGGCATGTCCCACAATGGTAAAAGCTTCAGAAAGAACATATCTCTCTGACTTAGATTATACAGAATCAGTTTATGGCTTGGTGATTTAAGATCTTTAATTGCTTTATCTGAAATCAAGATGGTGTTGCATTTTATGACAATAATAATTTGTAATTCTTAGTTATTTAGTTCTCAAATTAAAGGTCAGGTCAATTAGAGTAGAAACAAAACAGAGTACAACAACAACCTTTACAAACTCTTAGCTTCGACATTATGACTAAGCACAAATCCACACCTTCCAAGTCCTATAAGAAGCAGCATGACCGGAGATGAACCAGGCGACATGGAAGATACACAGTCCCGTTTTCTCACGAGACTTTGACCCAAACTGAGGATAGCTTCTTCTGTTAATGGGCTAATGTCATGAGCCGCTGTTAGCACAATCCCTTCAGAGGCAGATCTGTATCATATCACGCCACACACACACACACACACACACACACACACCCCCACCCCCAACCCTAATCGTCTGCCCTTTGTCCCGGTACTGATGAAGTGGCAGAAGTGTGTTGACCTAAAGTTCTACTACTGTTTGTGTCTAAACTGGGGCTGACGATTCAATACGTTAATGTACCATGATTAATTATTAAAAAAATTAACGCAACCAAATAAACGCAATCAGTGCCACCTGACCCAAATGTGAGTTTTGGGGATTTTCCTATAATCCAAGCAATTCGAGTGTCGGTCTGCACACAGGCCAGTAGTTAAAAAGTGTTTGTTTTTCACATTATTGTATTTTATCTGCAATATTCAGTTTTTCTCAGACAGAGTGACGAATGCAATTGCAACACAGCAGACTGTAGACTTGTAAGTCAGTGATGTGGAAATAAAACAAAATTGTATTAATTCATTTAAGTAACAAATCATTATTTATTTAATGTAACATTTCACATAACATTAATTAGATGCTTTTATCTAAAGCAACACAAAAAACAAACAAAAGCACTTTTTAAAAAAAAAAGCCAACGATAATTATAATATACAATGTCAGCTTTATTAGAAAACTAGATTAGGAAAAAAACAAGAGGAGAGGACAATGCAGAAAAAAAATATGTTTGTTTATTTTTGATTCCTTTTTTTTTTAATAAGCCCTAGTATGAACAATTTAAGCATGTATGTGTACAGTATGTGTTTTTGTTTTTATAAAATACATTATCTGTGGCAGCATGCATGAACATGCATTTGGTTTCATTGGTGCTGTGTGTGTGTGTGTGTGTGTGCGTGTCTTATAGCTATCCGTTTTGGGCGGATACCTCAATCTGAAAAGCAGAGGCTGAAAGCAGAGAAGGACGTCAGCGACAAAGAGCAGCACAAGTCCCAGCAGCTGGACACAAAGAGTTTGGCCAGACAGATGCATGAAGCCTACCTCAAACACTTCCACATGAACAAAGCCAAAGCACGCGTGTTTCTCACAGGCAAGACCAGCACTCCGGTGAGTGGTGCCTGTTTTAATTTTAGTTTTAGTCTAGTCTTTGTGTGAAACTGTCATTTTAGTTTTTATTAGTTTTAGTCATGTTCATACTATTTTTAGTCTTGTTTCGTTTTAGTCGACGAAAACTGATAACATTTTGTCTAGTTTTATTCAATGAAAATTGTATTTTAGTCTCTTTTTAGTAATGCTATTCTATTTAACCCAGTAGTACAAGTACCTAGTAGTATAGACAAAACCAAAATTTTCTTTTAGCCAAACCCATTTCGAACAATGCTATTTTATTATATTATTGTTACCCTATAGACTCAAGAATACATCCATTCCAGACACAGAGGACTCTCTGATTTTTATTTACTACATTTATTTTTACCAACCAAACATGTTAGAAATACACATACATACATTAAAATAAAATAAATAAAAACTATAAATAAAATATAATAAATGTAAAAAAAAAGAAAAATCTGCGAATTTTTCTCCCAAAGACAAACCCTGGCTGGCTAGCCGTCGGTCACTTTCTCTGTGTCAAGGCTGATATATACTCGACGTGTCGGCAAGTTCGGTGAGCGCAGAAAAAACATCATCGCGGTGTTGCCGGAAGTTCGCATTGAGTGCACAAATGAAATAGAATTAGAATTCATTTACATATTAATTATACACTATTTGCTTAAAAATGTCTTGTTTGATGTGAAATACAGCCAATAGTTTAAGATTGTTTTAAGTTTGTACATAAAGAAATTATTAATTCATCAACTCATTCATTTCAAGACTTGTACTTGCCATACTGGCAAATGACTTCTCACAGGTGATTCCCTACGGTTTTAGAGGACAGTTACTCCTCGTCACTCCTCTGTCATTTAAAAAAATAGTGCAACGACGAACTCGAAAAATATAAAAGCCTCGTCTATTTGAGAAGGTGCGCTCTAGGATGCCAACCACCATTAAACATCAACGAAGAAGAAGGTGCGCTCACAGTCAGCAGAGGCTCGCAAAGCGGAGCCAGGTGAAAGTATAAATCCTGCTTCACTTTGTTTGTTGTCATCTTCTAAATAATGCTGCGAGTGGGACTTGAGGAAGTGATGTCGGTTCTGTCTTCACCTGATGCAGCCACTGAAGTGAGACACAGGAAACAAAAAAAAATAACACGACTAAATGAGACAAAATAATGTTATAACATTGTGTTTCGTCTCGGTCAATGAAAATTAGTAGTTTTTATTTTGTAAACCACATTTAGTCTTGTTTTTATTCATCAACAATATTGCATTATAAATTTAACTATAGTCATCGTCACATGACCAGCATTTACGTAAGGGCTGTGTATTGACAATAATCTAGCGATACGATACATATCACGGTACCGGGGTTACGATACGATATGTTGAGATACATTGTGATACTGTAAGCGTTTCTTATTTTATGAAATAGTATACTATATATTTTAAGGAAAGCTGTCATTAAAGGGTCAGTTCATCGAAAAATCTAAATTATGTCATTAATAACTTACCCTCGTGTAGTTCCAAACCCGTGAGATATCCGTTCATCTTTGGAACACAGTTTAAGATATTTTAGATTTAGTCCGAGAGCTCTCAGTCCCTCTACTGAAGCTGTGTGTACGGTATACGGTCCATGTCCAGATAGGTAAGAAAAACTTCATCAAAGTAGTCCATGTGACATCAGAGGGTCCGTTAGAATTTAAACTGTGTTCCGAAGATAAACGGAGGTCTCACGGGTTTGGAACGACATGAGAGTGAGTCATTAATTACATAATTAAGATTTTTCGATGAACTAACCCTTTAAGAACACACCACCATATGCAAAGCTTAGCAATTAATAAAAAAAATTAACCAGAACACAGTGGGATTTGCATTTGCAGTAATCAGTCCCTGTAACATGCAACTTTATTGAACCACTTTTTGTGCAGTATGAGTAAAGGGGGGGAAATTTAAGTGCTTGCAGGATCCTTTAGTGAAATGTATAATAAATAAATAAATAAAGATTTTATATGCACCACGAACACCGGACCAACTGCACAAAACTTCCTCAAAATGAGAGAAAGCTGCAGCCGCTTTACATTTTTTAGAATATTTAGATCCTGGAAATTAAGTATACAAATATTACATACCTTAAAATCTTAATGAATTTCTTTTTTTTTTTTTTTTTTACAAAAAGTGCAAAGTAAAGATTAGAAAATAAGAAAAATGCACAACAAACTTGTATGTAGATTTTTCCATCTACAGATTTTTCCCGGACCTTCTTTTCTCTGTAAATTAAGGGTGCACACTAATGTTGAAAAGCACTATCACTACTTAGCAATCAGATGTCTGTATGCACAAAGGCACAGATCCCTAAACAAGACCAAATCTGCAGATGAAACTTTTTTTTGTAGAAGCATGTTTTAAATTTGAACAAGCTCCTCACAACTACACCATGTTATGTACGAAAATCTGCAAAAGATACAGGCACAAGTGTAATGTACAAAACATGGTGACTAAAATTCTTAAGGAAATATAATGGCCAATATATTGTGTCACCAAAAATTATTGAGGTCATGTACATATATTGTGTGATAAGTCAGTATATTGATTATTACGACAGTATGTTTTGTTATTAGTTTAAGTATTTGCGGGTCATGTGTGTGTGTGTGTGTGTGTGTGTGTGCACTTATGAATAATGAGCTTTAAAAATAATGATCACAAAATAATGATCATTAAAAAAGCATCATATGACCCCTTTAAAATATATTCATATAGAAATCAGTTCTAAAACATTAAAAATCTTAAATTTCAGAATTTACTGGTTGTATACTAGTGTCAAAAATAATTAATTAATGACTGTATTTTAATGACTCAAAATGAAGTAACTTGGCAAGCTATGGTTTCAAAGTAGCTTCCCCAACACTGAGTTCCCCAACACTGTCAACTGCTAATTAAGAAAACATTGAGCACTAATTGCACAAACTATTCAGCACACTTTAAGTTGCACGGTCTGCACGCGCACCTGTTCTCAGACTGTGCTCTCTCCATCCTTCATTGAAAGCCCTTCGTCATCCACGACATGGACACGCTCCATCACGCAGAGCGGAAACTACTCACCCAGCTTCTGGGCAACGTGGCATCCGGAGACGTCTGCACTCTGCGGGAGAGAGAAGTGGAGGCCCGGATCTTCCTGTTCTGCCAGTACGCCTCGGTGGCGACAGTCACGGAGCTGACTGAGTTCGCCAAGGCTGTGCCCGGCTTCGCCACCTTGGACCTCAACGACCAGGTGACTCTGCTGAAGTATGGCGTGTACGAGGCGCTCTTCGCCCTGCTGGCCTCCTGCATGAACAAAGATGGGCTGCTGGTGGCTCGCGGTGGGGGCTTCATCACCCGAGAATTTCTGAAGAGCCTGCGAAAGCCCTTCAGCGACATGATGGAGCCAAAATTTCAGTTTGCCACCAGGTTCAACGCCCTAGAGCTCGACGACAGCGACCTGGCACTGTTCGTGGCCGCCATCATCTGCTGCGGAGGTGAGATGCAGAGAAGTGAAATAGTGGCTGTCTTGAAAACATTTGGAAAGCATTATCTAAATGAAACGCTACATTAACAGTGACTAGCAGCTTTTGAAAATTGGCTTTACTCAGGAATGAAATACTACACATGAAATTGATACAGTGGGGAAAATATTTATTTGATCCCCTGCTAATTTGAAAGTTTATCCAATTACAAAGAAATGTAATTTTTATGGTAGGTACCATCCAAAAAATCCAGAAAAAGACACATTATTTAAGGTTAGAAATTGATTCACATTTCAGTGAGTGAAATAAGTATCTGATCGCAAAAAAAAACATGAATTAGTGCTTGGTGCAGAAACCCTTGTTGGCAATTACAGAGGTCAGAATTTTTTTTTTTGTAGTTGGTGACCAGGTTTGCACACATCTCAGGAGGGATTTTGATCCACTCCTCTTTACAGATCCTCTCTCCTTAAGGTTTCTTGGCTGTCCATTGACAACTCTGAAGTTTCAGCTCCCTCAACAGATTTTCTATAGGATTGAGGTCTGGAGACTGGCTAGGGCCCTCCATGCCCTTAATGTGCTTCTTCTTGAGCCACTCTTTTGTTGCCTTGGTGGTATGTTTTGGGTCATTGTCATGCTGAAAGTCTCATCCATGACCCCTCTTCAGTGTTCTGGCTGAGTGAAGGAGGTTGCTATCCAAGATTTTACAGTACGTGGCCTGTCCTTTTCCTCCTCAAGTCGTCCTGTAACCTTAGCAGAAAAAAAGTCTCAAAGCATAATGTTTCCACCTCTGGCCTTGACTGTTGGGATGGTGCTCTTGGGATCACAGTCAGCATTTATCTCCCTCCAAACACGGCGAGTCGAGTTAATGCCAGAGAGCTTAATTTTGGTCTCATGTGACCACAGAACTTTCTTCCAAGCCTTCTCTGAATCATTCAGAAATTCTTTGGCAAACTTTAAACAGGCCTGTCCATGTGACTTCTTGAGCAGGGGGACCATTGCGGTGTAGTGTGTTACCAATGTTTTGCTTGGTGACTGTGGTCCCGACTGCCTTAAGATCATTAACAAGCTCCTCCCGTGTAGTTCTGGGCTGATCCTTCACCTTTCTCATGATCATCCTTACCCCATGAGGCAAGATCATGTACAGAGCTCAGTCGTGGTTTTGCTGTCCCAAGACTCAAACCCCCTAACCCTAAGGTTGTGGGTTCGAGTCTCGGGCCGACAATACCATGACTTAGGTGCCCTTGAGTAAGGCACCGAACCCCCAACTGCTCTCCGGGCGCCTCAACATAAAGAGCTGCCCACTGTGTTCACGTTATGTGTGTGCAATTTGAATGGATTTAAATGCAGAGCACGAATTCTGAGTATGGGTCACCATACTTGGCTGTATGTCACGTCATTTTGTCCTTTTTTTACTTTCATCAAGGCCAATTGATGGTTATTTTGTATTTCTTCCATTTCCGAATAATCGCACCAACAGTTGTCTCCTTCTCACCAGGCTTCTTGCTGATAGTCTTGTAGCCATTCAAGCCTCGTGCAGATCTACATTCTTGTCTCTGATATCCTTTGACAGCTCTTTGGTCTTGTCCATGGTGGTGTGAGAGGTTGGTACGGAAAATAAAGATTGTGTGGACAATTACCTTATAAGCCCAACCGTGCTGACATTAGAAGTAACTTCTTAAAGTGGAAGGACTAATCTGTATTCCACATGGGCACAAAACCAATACGTGGGAGTCAGAATTCCTGCTGGTTGGTTGGGGATCAAATACTTATTTCACTCACTAAAATGCTAATCAAAGTCTTAAAAAGTACAGTGAAAAAAATCTAATTCTATTTTTTGCAATTACTATTATTCTGACACAATATAAATGGGTATTTATACATGATAACTTATATATTTTTATTAGGGGTGTAACGGTTCACAAAATTCACGGTTCGGTTCGATACGATTCACTGGTGTCACGGTTCGGTTCGGTACGTTTTAGATACAGCAAAAAGAAAAAAATTTGCAGATAAATTTCCTTGATTTTTTTAAAAATGTTTTATTTATTAAAACTAACAATGTATGTTTTTTTTTTTTTTTACATTGAACAATGGAGCTATTCTTTACCCATCTTCTATGGTGTTTTCTTAGCAGCATACTGTATAAAACAAAAACAGCTCCTTATAAAAAAAAATGAAAATGTTATATTGTTGTAGTAGTTATGAACAAATACAAAGATGTAACTTTTTATATGGAACTCTATAACTCTTTATATTGAGTGTGTTTTTACTCAATTGGTTCTCTATAGGGCTTATGTTTTTTGGAACAAAGCAGGAATTACGGTCTGGCTGAAATGGGCTCGTGAAGGAATATCGTAACAGGGCTCAATTATATTAAGCATGTTCTTAAAACCTGCGTTTTCCATAACAGAGTAATGCGCTCGCTCAGTACGCGCTGAAGGCTTGTTGCAAAATGGCTAAAGGGTCTTTCACACAGGACGCGGTATGCGCTGCGCTGGACCCTGGGCTCAGCATTGCCCTTCAGATACAACGCGATTTGCGCTGCACTATGCCAAGAGCAGGCCTGTTAATTGTATCGTACTGCTCAGGAAATTCCGAAACAGTACAGTACTAGTCCATTTTGATTTCCGTGTTTGTTTGGATGCCCTGATCAATTGGTAAAGTGCACCCAAACACCAGACCTGTTGGTTATTGGAGGATCTTCTATTTCTGGTCTGTTAAATGCATTGGCCATTTTGCAACGAGCCTTCAGCGCGTACTGAGTGAGCGAGCGCCTGACTGAGTAGCCTAACATAAACATAAGTTGGTGTTTTTTTTTCTTCTTCGGGGGTGTCAGGGGCGTTGCCTGTTACGTCGTTTGGGTTATTGGGCTACCTTGTTGAATGCAAATCATTATATTTCACAAATTTTTTTTTTTTCCAAATATAATTAATTAGTCCAACGAACCGTTCGGTACATAATGCGTACCGCGTACCGAACCGAAAGCCTCGTACCGAACGGTTCAATACGAATACGCGTATCATTACACCCCTAATTTTTATATATATATATTATTTATATTAAATGTATTTAGGGTCTTTTGCATCAAAGTTTGGAGACCCCCTATTTTTTAATGCAAATGGATCATTAGACTACTACAGTAAATACATACATACAAACATAAATATTTTACTTAACCTTAAATACTGTTGTGCTTTATGAACATCTTACTCAATACTGAAGGAATAGTTCACCCTAAAAATGTAAATTCTTTCTTAAATTACTCACCCACATGTCGTTGCAAACCTGCAAGAACGTTCATCTTCGGAACCCAAATTAAGATAATTTTGATGAAATTTGAAAGCTTTCTTGACCCTTCATAGACAGCAATGGAGTTAAATGTATTAAGGACATTGTTAAATGGGTGGTTGATTGCGATTTAAATTTTTTAACGTTAGTTAGTGTGTAAAGTTGCTGTTTGCACATAATATCTGCAAAGTTGCAGCACTGAAAGTTCAATGCAAACGGAGATATCGTCTTTTAAAAATCTGGCAGTTTAATGCCTACAAAAACAGCTGGTAAGAGACTACAACAATCTTCTTCCCGGGTCCGTTACATCACAAACCCAGATAAACCCCACCCCCGGGAACAGGCAACAAAGAGGGCGAGGCCATGTTGTGCTGCTTGCTTTAGAGAAGAGGAAGAGAGAACTAGAGCATGTAAAAATCTGTGCATATATGAATCATGATTCACAAGTTTCAAAACCAATGTTCTAAAGCAACGGTTCTCTATCCAGTTCCTCTCGTCGCCCTGCTCTGCATCTCTCCCTCTCATTCTCTCTCTCTCATTCAGATCATCAGATCAGCTCCAACAAACTCTTCCATTCATACACTTATTTTCACAAAGCAATGAGAAGCATTATACATGGACGTTATACACCCCTTTAAAATAGTCCATGTGATATCCATGTGACAACAAAGAAAGAAGAGAAATTGCTGAATAGTCATTATTCAATAGTCATTAAGTCGCACAAAAATTATTCACTTAGCTTCATAACATTAGGTTTAACCACCGATGTCACATGGACTATTTTAATGATGCCTTACTATCTTTTTGGGCCTTGAACGTCTCAGTTGTGTTGCTGTCTATGGAGAGTCAGAAAGCTCTCGGATTTCATCAAAAATATCTTAATTTGTGATCTGAAGGTGAACAAAGGTCTTACGGGTTTGGGACGACATGAGGGTGAGTAATTAATGACAGAATCTTCATTTTTGTGTGAACTTTTACTTAAATATCATCTCCTTTGCTGAACTTTAAGTTGGTTAGTTGTGGTTCAGGCTGATTTTATGTCACCTCTGGAGTCCCACAGCCAGTAACTTTTGAAAGGCATGACATAATAATGGTCAGAGTGAGATGGGGATTTTGTTCTCTTTGAGGGCTAGCGAAAATAACCACAGTTTCCTCTCCCGTCGGTTTCAGCAGCAGCCGAGGAACTGCTGTCGTGCAGCAGGGACCCGAAAGCAGACACTTCTGCAGGCCTCAGCTTCCTGGAGGCTGCTCTGTTTTCTTATAACCTATATACACTAAAGAGACACAGCGTTAGCAGAAACAAAAAATATGTAATTCATGGACACACTGTACAGTGACATCATGATGTTTAATACAAATTTTGACACCATAGCAATTGAACAGGAAAGGTTTTTATCTGAAAATCTGGTATTAATATCACAATGTGACCCTGGACCACAAAACCAGTCATAAATAACCAACAATACATCATATGGGTCAAAATTATTGATGTTTCTTTTATGCCAAAAATCATAAAGATCATGTTCCATGAAGATTTTTGTAAATGTCCTACAGTAAATATATAAAAACTTTGCACTATGCATCACTAAGGCCTTCATTTGGACAACTGTAATGGCGATTTTCTCTCTATTTCTTTTTTTTTTTTGCACCCTCAGATTCCAGTTTTTAAAATAGTTGTATCTCAGCCAAATATTTTTCTATCCTAACAAGATACATTTCCATACGTCAATGGAATGCTTATTTATTCAGCTTTCAGATGATGTATAAATCTCAATTTCCAAAAATCTACCCTTATGACTGGTTTTGTGGTCCAGGGTCACAAATGAATAATTGAAGTAAAAATAATGGCATAAATCAGTTGAGTAACGTTAAGTATTTATTAACTATTCTTACATGTCTCTCTCGTGTTTCTTCCTCTTTCTCTCTCTCTGGATCTCCTCTGACAGATCGTCCAGGACTGAGCGATGTGTCTCAGATCGAGCGCATCCAGGAGAGCATCATCCACGCCCTGCGGCTCCACCTGTTGTCCAACCACCCCGACGACACCTTACTTTTTCCCAAGCTGCTTCAGAAACTGGCCGACCTTCGGCAGCTGGTAACGGAGCACGCGGAGCTGGTCCAGGAGATCAACAAGACGGAGGACGCTTCACTCCACCCGCTCCTGCAGGAGATCTACAGGGACATGTACTGACTTTAAAGCATTGCCATTCTCAGCAAGCACCAAAACACAAGAGCTCCCTCTGCGTGTGGGACAGGAGGTAAAAGATGCTCAGCTCAGAGGGGGATAGAAGCCCGGTGGAAACATCTCTATGGTGTGCACCTGCTTGGGAATCAAGCACTGCCGGGACATGACAGGGTAAAGCCAGCTCGCTGAGAAATATAGCACTAACCTTAAATAGGGAACAGACCTTTATAAGGTTGATGCCTAATAGTGCAATAGATGCTTTTGTAAATTTGCCAAAAAGTGGATTACAGGCGCAGTAAATATATGCCTTGGCTCACTGTAAACTGGCAGTAGACCATTAAAGTGCCATATTTAGCTTCATAAGCATCTGTTTATAGTGCGAGAGCATAGTTGGCTTGTATTGTTTTAGACAAACGTGGCCACTCTGAGATGATGTGCTGCTGCTGATCTCCTGCTCCATCTGTTTAGTTTGAAGGGCGGGGCTTTGGAGATCACGGGGCGTGGCTAACAAAACTTAACTTCCAGAGCAGTTGATGTCACTCTGCACGTTTAAACTCAAGATTTAGGACCTGGAAAATATAGAGTTGACTAGCCTGAATAAGGGGTAATTTTTCATAAAATGGTTTGATGCTAGAATGAAATGTATAGAGAGAGAGCCATATAAATCCAGTTGTTTGTTACCTCATTTGAAACGCTTGTACATTGAACATAATTTGTTAAATCTTTTGTATAAAAATATTATTGTACACTTTATAGCACTCCAACTGTAATTTTATTGTACAAATGTATTATGTGTTCTGACATGGTACCTGATTCAATTAGTAAATTGGTTGTAATTTTTATTTTTTAAGGAAAATTAATTTTCGCAGCATTTTAAGCTAAATCTACTAGAGTTGACAATCCATGAGACTTGATTAGAAAGTGCTTTGTAGACTGTTGCAGTTTTTAATGAATAATTTCTTTAGTTGTAGTATTCGGGTGCGTAATTACTGACTGATCTCATCTGGTGTTTGTAATTTGAAATGAAATGTCATGTTAATGAAAAATGTTTGAAAAAAAAACTGAAATCAGCGGCGTAGACGTGTTTATTTCTGGCGCCATCTTCTGTGTATTCTGATGTACTGCAAGCGAAAAGTGTAAAACGGAAACGCAGAGCCTGTCCTTCTTGACGCACCGTCGTGACGTCGCAGCAGTATCATGGGCGCGTGCTCACTCAAAACAAACAGTTAGGATGTTTTTGAATGGGACGCAGAGGTTGTGCAGCACGAGAATCGCACGGTAACCGTAACCTATTGAATGTGTACGAAGGGTGCGCGCTCGTCGTCTTCACCTGCGAGCTGTGTGAACTGTCCAGTACCTTCAGCTTCAAGGACCAGAAGCCACCAAACACCAGTGTAAGTAATAGTGTTTGACACTGCGAAATTGCGCACGAGATGGTTAGTCTTCATAAGCAAGGAAGACCGCTTTTAGTATAGCTTTAGTGATGTACGTCGATATAAACATATGGTATAAGGTTGCTCAAACGATCAGTTGATCTTTGCGCGCCGAGTGTGGTTTGCTGAGACGTCACGGTGACGTATGTTAACTTGACGATTTAATAGATTAAATAGATTTATGAACATTACATTCCTAGCATTTATTTGAATCGGGCTAACTTACCAGACTGCAAAATGAAAAGTTAGGACCTGTCACGAGACAACCAAGAACAGAAATGGAGTTTTCCCTCACCATCATGTCGATGCAGTAAATGATCTGAGTAAATGATAAACGAATAGTCCATTGTTTATTGTCTATTTTGATAAAAGCTTCCACAAAGTGGTTGCTAGTCTAGTCTAAATTTAACCATAGTGCTCACTGCTTAATATATATGTTTGGAGCAGGACAATGTATAGTCAAGTATCACACCCAGCAGCTTAACATCTGTTATTTGTTCCACTGGCACCCCATTCATAAATCAATTCAAATCAGCAGCCTTAGCCATATTACTTTTTATAACTAAAAACAATACATTTAGTTTTTTCTATATTTAAAATGTATTAATTCGAACCCACTTCGTAATCGTTAACGGCCCATCACTTACATTTTCCTGAAGCTCAGTTGATGTATCTGCAGCAGAAAACATTGTCGAATCATCACCATACATAACTATATTTGCTTCATCAGCAACATATAGTAGATCGTTTATAAAGATAGAGAACAATAATGGACCCAAACCAGTCCCTTGCTGAACACAACAAAGTGTTTTTAGCCTCAGAGCAAGAACTAATATAAAACAGAAACACTCTGTCCTCTATTAGAAAGATAGCTTCCAATCCAATCAAAAGATGCCAGTGAAAAACCAAAACATTTTAGTTTAGCAATAAGAATACCATGGTCAATAACATCAAAAGCTGCTCTATAGTCTATTAAAACAGCACCGGCCAATTTCTTATCATCTAATCCATTCATCTTTCATGTGTATAAGAGCGGTACTTGTAGAGTGTCTTGGTCTGTAAGAATGTTGTGCATTTTTAACCAATCCATTAATTCTAAAATATTGTATAATTTGCTTTAAAATAATCTTCTCCAAGAGCTTGCTCAGAATATGAAGTGTATTAATTGGCCTACAGTAAGGACCTATCAGTCAGTTTTCCCTTTTTTAGTAATGGTATAATTTTAGATTCTTTCCAAAGATTTGGATATACACCACTAAGCAAACATTGATAAAATATGTGACGCATTAGTTAAGAGCACTGATTAGCTACTATTTACAGAAATTTACCATAAAAAAAAAAAAAAAATCAACTCCAGAGGTTTTAGCATCTGGAATTGAAAGCAACATCTGTTATACTGTTTTGTTCAGTGGGACTAAAATAAAAACAACACATTTTATCTTTCATCATTTTAACAACAGGATTACACACTAATTGTAAATCGTTGCTAAACATGCAGAGTTTATGAATGATCGAGTTTATGAATGAAAAAAAAAAGTTAAAAATAATTAGCTATATCAGGGTTTAGTGATACTGTCCCTCGTTTTCGTCTTCCTACACATTATTTCATTTAGTGTTTTCCACATTTTCTTACTATCACCAGTTGCATATCTTATTTTGTGCTTATAATATTACCTCTTTTTGATATGATTTAATTTTGTAACCCTTTTTACAACGTGAACATAATGTGAATAATCTTTTGTAAAGTTAAAAATGGGAAATGGGTTACTGTCTGAGTAACTTGGGTGACTTTGGTAAAGGGCGGTACTATTCTAAACAATCCAGTTCATCAAATACATAATTAGTGTAAGCCGTTTGTTTTGGACCGTTCGATGTTTGTGTGCTCGTATAATGAAGTTATTTGATGTTCACCTTGGAATGACATCGTGCAGCAAAATATTGAACATTCACATCACAAAGCAATATAGGAGCTTGATAATAGTATTTTTTGTTTGTTTTATTAATAACTATATTATAGCAAAACCAAGAGACCTTTCGTATGAAGCTATGATCGCTTCTTTTTAATGGGAATTCTAATAATTCAAAAAGGAGGAAAAACTTACTGGAGGGCCTTGTCTTTTTATTAAGCAATAGAAATTCATATGCACTGCAGTATATAATCAGACTCATGCTGTTATTTACATAGGACACCCACTTGAACATTCAGTGAAACTCTTTGAAAGATATTGTAAACACACTAAATATAAATAAAATAAAATACATATTTAGTACAATAATCATTAGACATTAAAGGGTCTATTTTTTTTTTTCAACCCCCTAGATTTTACACATTTGTCAGCAATATTTTTTTTTTTTATAAAATTATCATGTTCACATTATCTTTGTATTTGAATAAGTACAAGCTAGAATAATTATGATGTTTAATTTGCAGCTAAATCTCTGTTTTGCAGAATGACAGTGGGACATTATTTCACACATTTTTGGATCCATTTCATTTCCCCAAATGGTATTTGAAACATTAAAGCAGACACTTGCATTTAATATGCTATGTATTTATATGAAATCCTCTTTGTAAAGGTGTTCTGTTTTGTGCAATGTGGGAGATGATGAATCTGCAGTTTTCCATGAGCTGAACTTTAAATTGAGCTAAAATGTGTTTCTTGAAGTCAGTGCCTATGATCTGAGCTAAAAGTTCATTAGTATGTTTGTTGTAGGCCATTTAACACTCTGTACTTTGATTTAAATATGTGATCGATGGCATGTGGTTGAATAATTGCATGATGTGTGACCAGTGACTGAGACGTCCTCTGTCCTGCAGGCTCTTGGAGGAATGTTACGGCAAGAAGGATCCCTTCAGCTCAGAGAGAGAAAAAGATCCTCCATCTCTTCCATTATGTTCAAAATTCTGAAAATCCAGATCAAGCAATATTTTTACGCTTACATGCAGTGAAGAACAACAATGGCAGCATCAGGATCATTATGATATACATGTGAATCAATGTCAGCATATGAATAAGCTTGTGTTTTCGGTGTGTTCTACACCAAGCACTTTTGTTTGCCCTGTGTGCGGGATCACCTCCATCAGTTTCCAGAACATGTTCGGATGAGGTGCTGACGAAAGAGAGTGTCCAGAAGACGTCCTCTTCATGATGCTAGAATGATTTAGTCGGGTCACTAGTGAGCTTTCTGACTATACACACAAAATTAAGGTTTATTATATGTATTATATTGGAATTTATGTCTTGCACAAATGGCAGCTGCAAACCATATGTTGATTAAAATAATTTGTGTGCTGTCATCTTCTGAGATAATTTTTGCAAATGAGTTTTATGATAGTGATAAATGCTTTGAGTTGTATGTAGCAACTATAAAATAAATTATGTTTATGTGCATGTTTGTGTCATGGGTTGTGATTACTGAAAATATAAATGACTGATATATGCATGTGTGATGTAGGTGAGTCTCGATGCAAACCTGATGTGAGCATGAGCAAGCAAACACTACCGCTACACCACACCTCCAGACCTGCCTCCTTCCAGCCCTATGTTGGGGCTCATCCTGACTTGGTTGCAAAACCCACAGGTAAGTAGTCAAATATAAGTTCCAGCACACATATAGTTGGAGATCTGTGGCTCAGCGGTCTGAGCACTGGCAGACAATGCCAGAGATCCCTGGTTCAAATCCAGCCAGATCTCCAGAATTCATAATCAATTGCAGTAAGTGGTGTAGACAGAGGAGCGGACCAGACCAAAGGTGGAACTTCCAGACTGGACCGGAGCAGTGGAACCAAAGTGGAGTGGCTGCCCAGAGGGACTTGGCTGAGCAGACCAACAGTGGTGCAGCTGACTGGATGGAGGAGCACAGAGTGGAATGGCAAAAAACACAAAGTGGTCAGACAACAATGATGAGGAGAGTGATGACCACACCCAAAGAGGGGGGGACATGACTGTGGTCCCCCCCCCCGGCCTCCAAGACAATGACCAGCAGCAGTTATACATGTTCACGGAGCCAATTGTTTATGCTTGTTTTAATTGCATCATCCACTAGATGGCAGTAAATCCATTTGTATGCAACTTCTTCAAACAATAAATGAGATGGGCACATGAACATTCCACAAAAAATTGTTCACATGCCAAAGATTACATGATCACAAACATACAGTTTAACAAATATCCACGACTTACAGTATCAAGTTCCATATCAGCTACAAAATATTATCACTTACCTACAAGGCCCTTAATGGTTTAGCTCCTTCGTACCTAACTAGTCTTCTACGCTACAATCCATCACGCTCCCTAAGGTCACAAAACGCGGGACTTTTGGTAGTTCCTGGAATAGCAAAGTCCACTAAAGGAGGTAGAGCTTTTTCATATTTGGCTTCTGAATTCTGTAATAGCCTTCCTGATTATGTTCGGGGTTCAGACACACTCTCTCTGTTTAAATCTAGATTAAAAGATTATTATCTCTTTAGTCAAGCATTCAAATAATGCATCTCATAATCTTGGACTGCAGTTGTATCTTATCAGATGTGCATTATTATTCTTTAGCTTGGGTAAAACTAATTAATTTTACTTTGTTAGAACAGCAGCTACGCTAATTATGTCTCTATTTGTTTCTCTGTTTTTGCCACGGGACTTACACAAGCTTCAGTCTGGATCCAGAACAGCTGAGAAGACATGACACCAACCCTGAAACAATATACAGAACAACCAAATTTTACCATAAATGTGATTACATCATATAGTAATTGCTGTTGATAATGTTTATTGTCTGTTTGATTACATCTTTAATTGATTTTTCCGTACATTTCTGTTCATAAACTGACAGTCACTACTAGCCACTACTAAATATTGTAGAAACTTAATTGTCTGTAAAACTGCTTTGCAACGAAGTGTATCGTAAATAATAGCCTTGAATTTAATTGAACTACACAACACTGCTCTAGTTCAGTCACTTCAATCTCAGCATTTAGCTCAAGTCTGTTATCAATTTACTCATTTCTAAAGATCAGTGCATCATGTCACATTTTTTCAATGCATTTCTGAGGAGCTGGAGACAGGAGCAGTACAGAGGACACTGCAAAGCACATATATTAATGTGACTGTGATATCCACAGAGCTCAAACCAAGACAATGTAGCTGTGACACTAAAATACTGACACAGATAGAGAGAGAGAGAGATGCTCTTGAAAAGAAAGTCTAAAGGGGGTGCTGGAATATTTTAGCTACTTATTACTGGTAATGCTGCAGATAAGCTGCCTGCCAACTATGACCTCAGACTTGGCAGTGAGATAACAAATCACACAGAGGTTCAGCGAGTGTCCCGTTTTCCCATCAGACTCATGTCACACCTATTGTGCATTACAGCTTTATGACATGGTCATGAAATGTTGATGATGAGTTGCAGCTGTGTTGCCAGATTATCATCAACATTTCTTACTTCGCAAAAGATTTACTAAAATATTTGCAACCTTTTTCGCTCCAAGGCCCTCGCTTTCCATAACTATATTTAAAAGCCACACAGCTCTTATTTATTTTCCACAACTTTTTCTAACTGTACTTTAATTTAAGGGCCAAAAATTAGCTGCATTTCTGTTATTTATTTACTTATTGTTTTACACAACTTACAAGAAAAAAAAACATTTGTTTCTTTCTTCATCCAGGCAATCTACCTCATGAACTTTTTTTTTATTTTTTAAATTTTATGCACAATAATTTTTACATTTATTTGTTACCACCTACATCCTCCTACATCTTATTCTATTATTTTCCTGTTCTATTTTATTTATAGCACATCTGTACAAAATGTATATAATTTTTATATTCATTCTTCAACATAATTTTGGTTTTTATATATATACACACACACAAATGTGTATTTTATTCTCATCTTTTTATTATATCCATATTGTTGCTCTGTTTACTGGAAGCTTGTGACCCTAAAACAAATTCCTTGTGTGCAAATATACTTATCAATAAAGCTCTCTCTGACTTCTGAAATATTTTACAGCTTGATAAGAAACTAAACCTTTTTCCTCAAAGAAATGTCAACAACATTTTAAACATTTCCATGATTTTTGCTGGTTTACAAATCACGCTTTTAAAATCAAGCCACCTTCTTCAAAGAAGGGTTTCTTCAAAAGAAACGATAAAGTTCAAATAACAAAGAACTGTTGTTCTAAATTGTTTCCTCAATTTGTTCTCGCTTTGACACATATTTTTTGACTGTCTCACATTTTAGATCATCTCGAGGGCCCCAGGGTTCACGACATTTACACCCAATCGCACGTAAACCAGGGTCACCGGCTTAGAATAGGCGGACTTGGCAACACGAGACTGCGGGATGCGCTAGTCTCTAGTATTTCTTTCGTTTTCCACTGATGGGCGGGTCCCGCGCTCCGCTGGCCAATGAGAAGCGTCTTCTGTTTAAATAGCCTCTGCTGTCTTTTATTTCCTGCCAGTTTACTCGCGATCGCCATATTGTGTGCTCGCCTACTCGAATGATTCGTCTGTTTTTCTTCGGAATTACTACGAGAAGGCATCGGAGTCGCGCGCTGTTTTCATGACTTGTTTTCCACGCGCCTTCGCCTTTCCGCACGCATTCGCGCGTTTGTTATGCGTGCGCTCTGCGTCTCGCTCGGTTTTCTCGGCAAGAAGCATCGCTCTTAGTTAGACCGCGTCTGGCTCGATTGCGACTGCGATTCTCGGGACGAAATTCAACGTGCAAAATGTCAAAAGTGCGCGTCTCCAATGGAAGCCCGACGCTGGAGAGGGTGGACGCGAGGCAGGCGGATCACGCCAAACCGCCGGTCTGCAGGAACCTCTTCGGCTCCGTGGATCGCGAAGAGTTCGCGAGGGACGTCAAGGAGCAAATGCTGGAGATGGAGAAAGCGTCCAAAGAAAAATGGAATTACGACTTCGCCAAAAACGAGCCGCTCGCGCCTGGTCACTACGAGTGGCAGGAGGTGGACGCGAAAGAGGTGCCGGAGTTTTACACCAGACCGCCTCACGCAAAACGGGATACCTCGACCGGGACCGTGGACCATAACGGGAACCACGATTATTTGTTGACAACGAGCGAACAGGGGGACTCTGACAACGCGGAGCCCGGGAGTAGCTCGGATTGCCGCACGGCGCTGACCACGCCGAGAAAAAGACCGTCGACAGAGGATCAGGGTAAATGTTTTAGGAGTCTCGGTGCACTTGCGTGCAGATCTCTGGGGACAAACAGTTTGCCCTCCCGATCGTGCGTAATGCTGAAACTGCCTTCTTTCGCGGTCTAGCTCGCTAATGAAGTCTCTTTTCTAACACAGTCCTCATTCTTTCGATAGATCTTCCTTGCCAAAGCAAAAGAGCCAACGTCCAAGAGCCCGAAGCGAACTGCTGTCCAGAGACGAGTTCGCACGCGCCCAGCAAGTCGGATCCCAAAACGTAAACAAGGTGAGTATCGTGCGCGCTTTCTGATGCATGACTTATTTTATGCATTGATGTAAACACGTGTTACTTCGTGCTAAAACGATCACGTTCAGCATAGCTGATGTTTTTATTATTATTGTATATACATATATTAGTGTTCTCTCGGTTTTATTGTCACACGCTTAAAGGCTAAGTATGTTCGTTTCTTGACGCGTGCTTGTCCGCGCGTTCAGAAAGCGTTTGGTTAGGTATTTTCTAAAACAAACGCGCGTTTAAGACGTAGTGTCACCGCGCAAGTGACAGTCGAGTCAAACGGGACTCAAATGCATAACATTGTAGTAACACGTCAGCAGGTCTCTTGTAGGGTGTGCGCGTGGGAGGAGGAGGGGGTCTGGGTTCTCAATGCAGCCATATGCTGGTGCGCAAAATTGCACGCTTTTCACTCGCGCTCTCCTGCCTTGTGTGTCGTTGTGAAGTTTTTGCTAGCGCGTTCGACATGCTATTTCCTTTGCTAATCATTTTTTTTCTCTTGTTCCCTGCAGAGACAGATGAAGAAGACTATTTCTCCATCAGTACTTCAAGAGCTTTATGAAGTAAACAGGGACAGCGGTTGAAAAATACAAATCGAGCCTTAGAGGCTGTATAAGCACTGAATTTTTACACTAAAGTTTTGGCACTCGACAGAATATATTTGCCTCAAAAGCAGACAATGTAGCAGTGTGCAATTGGAGTTTCGTTTGTTCTTTTACTACCTATGTATATACTTTCATTTCATATGTAGCACATTTAAATGTAATATTAAGATAAAAAACAATCATTTATAAATGGAGTGCGTTTGACTTAATTGCTGTGCAGTTTTCAAAACGTCTCCCCAAAATGAACCCTTTTAAAGTAAATATATCTATGTCCAATACAGACACACACACACACACACCATTTCCCTTTAATTAGGTTTAACAATCCCATTGTCTCAGTTTTGGCTGACTCAGGATGTTAACAGACAGAAGTACACCTTCATGTGTATCAGTGTTGTGCAGCAGCAGCACAACCTTGGGGAAAAAAAAAAAATATTTGCACAAATG
Source organism: Carassius auratus (assembly GCF_003368295.1). Lineage (NCBI taxonomy): Eukaryota > Metazoa > Chordata > Actinopteri > Cypriniformes > Cyprinidae > Carassius > Carassius auratus. The sequence goes on from NC_039246.1 coordinate 22,971,009, forward strand.
TCACTATTTGAAAACCATTACAGACCTTTTCACCTTCTGTGATCTGGCTAAATTAAAATATGTTATATGCATTAATACTGTTCATGTTTATTGGTACTTATATATGATTTTACCAGACAAAAGTTACAGCACGTTGGGCATGTGGTGTTCTTCTCTGAAGGGACTGTGACTCCTAGTGTGGTATTAAGGTTTTCATGCTTTTTTACAGTATTATGATATCCCTGGGTTATTCCACTAATTTTATTTTTTCTCTTATTTTAAATTATTTCTTTTTTTCTTATTTTGGCATAAATATGCAAATTCACATGAACTACAAATCCTACTGAGTACACATAAAAAAGTAAAAACAAAAACTTTAGGGACCAATTAATTTCTTATTTTTGTAAATTTTCCCCCCATTCATTGCTGTGTAGCATAATGTATATATAAATATATATTTCTCATTTTTTTTCTTCTTCTTTAACACTGGGCCATACAATCAAAAACAATGTTAGGCCATGAAGCCAGTTCTTTGCCACAATATATTTGGCTTTCCTGATGAACATGACATGGCACTATGAGTAAAAATAAATAAAAACTGGCAAAAAATGTAATTAGACGTTACACTGCACGTGTAAAACATTGAAGTGTACCTGTGTGTACAGCTTTGTACAGAAGAAAAACAAAGATTAAAAAAAAAAAAACACTGAGGAAATTATACTAACTTATTTATGTCAAGCTTTTTGTTGTTTATGACTATCCAAAGTGGCATTTGTGCATTTTCTGTTTGTACTTCTTTTTATAGATTTTTTTTGCTCCACAAATTTGTGCAAGGTTGCAAACTGAGCCTATTAAAAAATTGATGTGGATTGTGTACTGCTTTATAAATGAGATGATTAAACCATAATTACATGAAAACTTTCTCCTGACTCCTTTTCGTTTTATTGTGCAGAAAAAAAAAATCTGAATGAAAACACACTCCTAGGGGAAACTTAAATACACTTCTCACACCCTGCATAAGCAAATGATTCAAACTGACCTTAAGCTGTGCTAAAAACCTAACTACCTTTAAAACAAATCAACAGACGTGATAAATAATTAAATAATTATTAAAAAAAATTGTATTTGGCAGAATGAAACCTATGGGAATTTTTTTATTTTTATTATTATTATTATTTTTGAACAACCCACACATGCACTTGCCCACAAATGCACATTTATTTAATTTAAATTGTACCCACTTTCTTTATTCTTATTTAGTGATATTCAACAAGGCAGGACAGTCATGCATTTAAAAAATAATTTTCTAATGTAGTGCAATACACATGATATGATTAACCTGCTATTAAACTGTTGCCACATTTCAGATCCCTTTTAGATTGTATTCAAATAAAGTGTTACATGCAATAGTTCATATGAAATGAAAATAGCAAAGACGTTTAAAAAATACAACAAAACATAAACAACACTGACACTGCAAAATACTACAACTGACGCCTGTATGTTTTGTTTTAACATATTAATAGACACAATGGTTCCAACTATATGACTCAAAACACGATGTGTCAAATCGAAACGCGGTTTTGGTCGCGCGTGTTGACTTGCAAAAGACACACACCCTCAAATATTTATCGCGTTTGGAGATAGCGTACGTGGTCACGTTGAACTTATTCTGCTCGTACATTAACCTTGTAATATACAGGGTATTTTTTGGTGATTTTTTACAGAGTTGTTGCAGCTTGCGTACCGTTTGGTTATTTAACTCAACGTGCAACAAGTTTGTGCGTAAAGCTGCTGCGTTTCTAACACACGACCTGCGGGGCTCCCTGTTTCAATTCAGAAAAAAAAAAACAAGGACACGTCCCGAGCAGAGAGGGGAAAAAAAGCCAAGATACTGACATACGGTTTGTCCAATCAGACAACTATTGAGAAAAACACACCACTTACTGTAGCCACTGAGATTGGCTTTGCGCGCGCTAAGGCTGGAGTAAGAGTGTGTTTGTACAGAGTGTTCTGCTCGTAAAGCACAACCCAGAATAAGCCATTGGTCAGACTGATATTTCTGCTGATGTTTGCGAAAGGGAAGGGAGAGGTGAGTTTGGCCCGAGGGTTAAATCGCAAGGATCTTTCTAAAGCCCCGTCCTCCTACTACTCAAAAATCACGGCTGCAACACACATCTATGAATTACACGTAGCGAAAGGGAAATTATTTTCCAACAATTACTTGATCGCATGTTTAACATGACGACACGGCGGTGTTATGCGTGGAAATGTTACAGGGTCATTTACTTAATATAGTGAAGGGGCATGTCGTCAGACCGTGGGCTATATGTTATCTCAACGAGACAATTATACATTTAAACAGTGGAAGAGTTATAGAAACTGTAAGTTATATAAAAACGTTAGATAAAGTAACATAAAAACAATTAATGACAGCAGAAATGTAAGGGGCAGCAGTTAATAATAATCCAAACCATTGCAATTAAATAATGTAAATTAAAAAAATTATAACATGCTATACATTAACAGTAACTTGTACAATTAAAATGTTTATTGATGCTACAGTCATTTTATTGTGTTCACTTGTGTATCCGAAACCTTTAGCAATTTCTGGCATCTTTGTGTTTCTCTTTGGAAAATCCGTTTTGAATTAGGTGCATGTTTAATTGGACTTTGGACTAAGAAAATAATAGTTACTATTTATAAAATATCACCATTGTGACTACTAGCCCTTATACACTGAGATGTACACTACCAATCACACTCTTTACACACACCTCTTATTTTTTTACACAAGAGCTGATAAACCTTTTATAGAAAAAATCCTCAAATATTTATTTCTTGTTAATTTTTATTTGTTCATTTATTACTATTTCTATTATGTTTTGGATCAGAGAGTAAAGGAAAACAGTGGAGTGTCCGGCATACAGAAGCACTCCTTTAATAAAGCATCTCAGGATGTGAATGAATGAAGACAGTGTGTCCAGCATTTTTTGGTCACTTAATTTTTCCCTGACTTCCCTGTTATTTCACAGTTTTCATGATTATTATAATACAAATAATAAATAATAATAAAAACAATAACAAAGTCTGAAAATATAAAAATAACCCTTACGATTTAGAATAAAATGCTTCATACGGTGGAAATCACTGATACCCACACAGATTCTTACACCAAAGAAAAACATTTTATAAGATTTTTTTTTTTTTTTACCCAAACATCTTTCCACTGAAAATCGAACAAGCTTGTGGTCAAATCAGTGAGAAAACCACTGTTACTGACACAACACACCCCTTCATCAGATGAATCAACATGCTTAAAACCTCTTTCTGAGGAGATCGAAGTGGTCAGTAAGTGATTAAGCAACGCGCAGCTTCTTGAACTGGCAGCCTGCCATGACATGAGCCTTGGTAAACACTAATAGCAGGCTGATGAAATCAGTAATTATAATACAAAACAGCAGAGGGCTTCACATTTGTGCGGCTGTAAACCACCAGTGACAACGCCCTTGCTTGGCCTATGCAGTAACTAGAGATACAAGTTTGGTTTTTAATATAAAATTAGATTTGAAAAACCAAAGGATTCATTTCATCGACTTGCATTTCCACAAGAAAAGGTGATTTTTCCTTACCTTACTCACATTTCAGATGTCAGCCATGGCAACACTTGTGTAATTCAGCCTGACTGGAAGTCTGGAAATTAATATATTATTAGAAGGCATAAACAATATACAACAACATATAACTTCATTTATTAGTATTATTATTATTATATACAGGGGCCCTAAAAAGTAATTGTACAATCACTGATGAAGCAATGTACATACAGTCACATTAAAATAATAATAATAACAATTAAAAAAGTAAATTACATACCAAAAAATAAAAACAAAAACAAACGTTAGCGTTATGTTATGTCTAACATTATGTTAGAACCTCAGATATAGAGCCTCTCTCTCTCTCTCTCTCTCTCTCTCTCTCTATATATATATATATATATACACAAACACACACACACACACACTTTTCTGAGCTACTACTCTAATTATTTTGAATAAATTTGTCTCAAGATAATTTTTCATGGATGTATGAAGTCAGTTTCCAAAGATGTCCTCATGGTGTAGTTCATCATGTTAACATATGAACACAAGTTTCCCAACATTTGACAACCAGAAAGTGTCCAAGACTTTCTGTCTTCATTTCAACAATCTATCAATTGCTTCATATTTTAAAACCTAGTAAACTTCATTTTGTGATGAAAAAGTGTGCTTGTGCTATATTTGATATATATATATATTTTATATTTTTTTATATACAAGTGTCCGAATACTTTTTGGGTGTTATTTATGTTTATTACTACAATGATTCGACCAGTTTTAAGGTACAGATAGACTGTAGGCAGGCGTACAGCTGGCAGAGATGGTCAGCTGCACTCAACTTCTGACCTTGAGTTGTGCATCTCCCTGCACCTCATAAAAGGGGAGGATGATATCACGGCACTAAACAAACGAATGCCAGCGATGACCTCACGAACCGTAGGCCGCTGACGATTGAGTGGTGGTTTGCTTTTGTCTTCACCACCCTCTATTTACACTTGCTGTGTAATTACAGACTCCCGCTCTCTGAGATCAGTTCTAAGATATGTGCAGAGCCGCAATCTCAAATCTCAACGCCTGCAACAATAAGGTGTGGAGCGGCCAAACTTCCCTCCAGCCCTGTCAAACTAACACCACATTTCCAGCACAAAATTAGCTGAAGGCTAATTTAACAACCTTGCAGATAATGAGAGGAGAAGGATCGTAAAATCAGAAAATGTTTACAGCTGGCCCTATTAATAGATATTTTGCACAGCTCTGCACATGACCTCATATTTGGCCTTCCCATTGGGAATAAAACCTTTGTGAATCTCAATCTTATTTTGGAAATGCGACGTACCATCTGTTTCGCATTGTTATTAATTTGGGTGAATTTTATGAGCCTCAGTGTGCTTTTTTCGTTTCTCAGCCTCTCTTTGCCCAGCAGTCATGTGTTTTGGCTGTCCTCCGCTCAACTAGAAACCCGTGTCGGCCAGGCAGAGAAACAACCTCTGGCGGATATTCGGTCTTAGTTGGCCCAAAATGTGTCCAAAAGAAGGATGTAAACAGTCACCTTTGCCAGAGGGTTTTTTTTTTTCCGGCTCTCGAAGCTCGACATCTTGCTGTGAACTTCACATGCACGTGTGTTTTTGGTTTGCTCTCAGTGTTGTACTTCTGGGGTCAACCAAATTTTCCCTTCACTCTCTTTATCTGTACTGATCAACTGCCTTTCATTTATCTAATCCTATCTTTTTACAGGCAAAAATGGATGTAACGGAGTAAAAATAGCTGACTCCTAAAGTGAACACATCACAATAGTGCTTTGCTTGTGTACTGTAGTATGTATGTGTGTGTGTGTGTGTGTGTGTGTATACTCAGGCCAAAATTATTAGAACACCTGTCTGGAATGACTTGAAGAAAACAGAACAAACTGAGACCTGTGGCAACATCTCTAAGATGCTTAAAAGAAACCTAACTGCAAAGCTATCTATGCGCAAGTGCACCTAGCACCAAATGTTGATTTCATTTAGTTAATAGGAGTTAACTGATAAGAAAATCTATTTATGACATTATTTTTGACAGCATCCTCATTTTACAGCATTTTTGTGCCAAACACCTTTAAAAGTATTGTAGTGACTGAATTTATTTTCACATGGAGGACATGGACAACGTATTGTACAATGATCTTGAACTGTAGAAAGTCCCAAGGCAAGAAACCTTTTTTTTTTTTTTTTAAGGAACAGCCTTTTTTGAGTTGGGCCAGTAAGTAACACCCTAGCAACAAAATAGAGGTGTTTTGACATATAGTTCAGTTTAGAAGAACCAAACCCAGTTCACTTAAAGTGAACCAGAAAGAGAACCAGCTGAAAGTGACTTCAGTCTATGTATAGTGGACTCAAAAGAGAACCCAGTTCTTTTTTTGGTCCTCTTCAGCACTGAAGTGAACACAGACACGTTCTTGTTTACACCACAACTTCATAAGAACTCAGGCCGCAGTTTCTGTGCATCAGTGGAATGCTGGAGTCTGGAAAATCTGGACGATGAAATGCAGAGGGAAAGGGGGTGAGGAAGGCTGGCAATCCCTGATCATGTCACCAGTCAAGACACTGGCACAGAATTAACAACACATTTCAGTCAAATTTCTAATTTAGAGAGAACATTACTTAAAGTTCATGCAACTTCCTTTTTACTTAAATAAGATAGTGACAGTTGAAATTTTTTTCTTTGTTCCTTCTTTTTAATTCACAATAAGCTGCATTTCATTGTTCAGTTTTAGTAATTACTGTTTTTCTAAGGAACTCTAAAATATCATACGACGGGGTCTGACTCAATACTCAATACAATAACAGTTGCGTTTGTATGAAACAAGAGGGAGTGAGTCTGAGATATCGGGATGACAATAAAATATTTGTACAGAGAATGTAGTTTTAGTTTTAATATTTTATTAACCACCAAATGCAAAGCTTCCACAATGTTCCCAGCAAGCAAATACCCCTGACAGCAGTTAAGCGGATGAGTCTGTATCTGTTTAAAGGGGGGGTGAAATGCTCGTTTTCACTCAATATCCTGTTAATCTTGAGTACCTATAGAGTAGTACTGCATCCTTCATAACTCCTAAAAGTCTTTAGTTTTATCATATTCATAAGAGAAAGATAGTCTGTACCGATTTTTCCCGGAAAAACACGACTGGCTGGAGGCGTGACATGTGGGCGGAGCTAAAGAATCACGAGCGCCAGTAGGCTTTTGAGTTGAGCCCGTCTGGAAGCTGTGACACCATGAGGACAAAACCAACCAAAACAAACCATGGCTAACAGTCAGATTCAGTGTACATTTATGATCCAGAATCAGATCCAGAGGCTGAAATTGAACAAGAGCAGCATCAGCAATCAGTCTCTATGTGGCATGTACTGAAACTGTATATATTTGCTTAGCGGTTTTGGAAAATGACTAAGTTCCACTTTGTTGTCTTTTTTTTTTTTAAGCTGTACATGTGGAAAGTGCAGTTTGATGACAACATCGCATGTTGTTTACTTGACGTGCTTACGCACCGATAGCTAAGTTAACAACACAGAAATATTTGAAGCAGTTTTACTCGTGCAGTTTGATGACAACATCGCATGTTGTTTACTTGATGTGCTTATGCGGCGATAGCCAAGTTAACAACACAGAGATATTTGAAGCAGTTTTACTCACCGCCTGCGGTTCCAACACACGATCGTGACCCTTTTTCGTTGAGATTGCATTATCCTTAAGAAATAAATGTGCAAATCCGGCGTCAAACTGGGCCTTGTTTGTAAAACAAGCATCTTCAAAATGCAGGGAACAAACAAAAACACTTGCACAACTCCGTTGATGCTCTGTAAAAATAAACTCCATCCACTGGTCCCTTAATGCTGTTTCTCTTTTGGTAATCTGTGCAGGGTTGTCTTGCCCTGGCAACCAAAAACACACTTCTTTTGTGACATTTCGCGACGCTCTCGCTCTGATCAGTGAAGTCTGTTGTGCTCTCAGTGCTGTGCTATTGAGAATGAGAAGTTGTCGTCATAGCACAAAGCCCCTCCCTCGATATCACGGTCTCCGCCATGTTGGAATCAGAATCAGAATGAGCTTTATTGACAGATATGTTTACACATACGAGGAATTTGTTTTCGTGACAGAAGCTCCGCAGTACAACAGAATGAAAGCGACAGCGAATGATACCGGCGGCGAAACAGGATTGTTTAAATGTGTTGTTAAGAGGAGGTTCTCGCAATTCTTACCATGCCTGGAAGTTACTGCTGCGTTAAAAATTGATGCAGTACCTCACACGATACATATGGAAAACATAGGAACAATGAAATACAGTTTTTTTTAGGTTACACCAAGCGCAAAACAGCGGTATTTGCAGAAGCTCTCAAGTGGCACAGAGACCTGGACCATTTACCTCCATGCACACATATGGACATTGGGAATTATATTGTTTTTGGTTTAAGTTACTACACAATGCAGGAGTTTAAAAGCCACAAGTCTTTGGAAAGTTACGAGGCTTTCTGCTGTGGCTGGGTCCATTTACAGCAGGTGATGAAAACAGTGTTGTACTGGCCAAAGTAAGTTTATTCACATGCGTTTTAGCGTATTGTAATTACATTGCATTTAGAATTAACTGCGACTGAACACTAAATTGTAACGAGATGTTCAATGTATACGAACGTTTCCAACATGTTTTGATGTATGGTAAAGCTGTGTATGTTTAGTTATAATTTGATTTTAATCCAATGACACATACTGTACCAGGTTTTTTTTTTGTTGGGGGCTGCAAAGTGGACAAACCAGTTCTGGGTTGGCTAGGGTAGTTAAATGTGTGATTGCGAGATGTAAATGTCCGGGTTAGATTAAAGCCATTAACAGCATGAATGCAAAGTGACTTACATCGTAAACAATATAATTCCCAATGTCCATACGTGTGCACTGAGGTAAATTGTTCAGGTCTTTGTGCCGCTGCAGGGAGCTGCCTGAGAGCTTCTCCAAACACCACTGTTTCGCGCGTGGTGTGAGCTTGTTGCTGTAAGGTCCACTTTCTTTCGCCTTATGTTTTTGCATTGCTTTTCTTTCGCGTATTTGTAGATCCGTCTCGATCTGTTCCGCCGACAAAATAAATGCGCAAAAAGGAAAGCGCTCCGAAATGTTTAGTCGCGCCTCTGTGAAGTTCTGAAGGCACTGCCCCTGGCAACAGATAGCGTATCCTTCCATCAGGGCCGACCGGCTCAGACCCCTCCCAAATCAACCCAAATCGGCACGTGACTCCTCATTCTCAATACGGGAGTGCGCGCTCTTCCAGGAGACGTGCCCTCAGGACCCATATAAGGAAATTCCGCTCCATCTAACGTCACACAGAGCCATACTCGAAAAAAACTTTCCGAAACTTGTGACAAACCGGAAGGAGTAATTTTGGAACAGAAATACTCCTTCAAACGTACAACTTAATTTTTGAAACTTTGTCCATGTTTAGCATGGGAATCCAACTCTTTAACAGTGTAAAAAACTCAGTATGCATGAAATAGCATTTCACCCCCCCTTTAATGCACAGGTTCAAGTTAATCAACCTTCTATAGGCCAATTTGTGCAATGTTTTTCTGCACGTGCACACACACACACACACAGAAACATTCAGAAGCACAGAAACTTTATCAACGCTGCTGTGCGACATATATTAATAAAATAGCTTCGATACTGAATTGCCACATTATATTTCTTAGAAAAGAGGGGGAAAATTGTTGTTTTAGAAGTAACCAAATTCAATCAGGTAATTCACACACTACTTTCATCTCTCTTTCTCTCTCTCGCTCTCTCTCTCTCTCGATAGTTTGATAATTAATTAAAATCAATGCTATAATTCATGCATTTAAATAAACATGATCTTACTGCATCATTTAATCTCTGTGATTTAAAACGGGCTGAATGCTAGACCTCCGCTGCATGTCGGGCCGTTCTTTGCCTCCATGTCATGCAATAAAGCAATGCACGACATTGCTTAGATCACTTGATTTGTTCACATATAAGAGCTGAAATGCTTTGAGAGCATTTGGAGGGCTAAAACGAACTAGGTGTGAATGTACTCTGGCAACCACCCACAACAATGATGTGTTAAAAACTAGTTTGGATGTGACTACATAGCCCTCAAGTCATTTCAAGCTCCAATTTCCTATTTTCACTGCTGAATGTCACAGTGCTGTCTTGGGTAAGGATCAGTTTCTCCACAGTGCAGCCAATTAGAGCTGTGCAAAGTTTTGTTCCCCCAGTGTAAAATAACACAAGTACACCCTAAATAAATGAATGACAATCCTGAAACTGAATGAGGTATGATTACTCATAATATTCTGGTCAGATGACAATGATGCAGATAACAGGCTCATCAAGTCAAACATCATAATTTAAATCTGGTTTCCCACAGTTTGACTTCACTTTCCAGTTATTGCAGCGTGTTAGATACGGTTCCAGCGGTGCAGCTGGAGAAAATCTCAGAGGTCAAAAACCTTTCAAGGGTCAAGCTTCCTCTATCTTGTAGGAATTAACAAGCAGTCTCTGAGGTGACAAACCGCTACTGCTTAGAGAGGGACAAGTGCCTGAAGGTCAAAGTGTATCTGACCGGTGTGAATCACCACAGGGTAAATGTTTTCTTATACGTTTTACTCAAAACCCTCAGAGGAAAGCCCTCAAGGGAAGTTTAGAGGAAGCTCATGATGCAATCTTGGATGGTTTGCACTTTTTACAGTATTTTACTAAATTTTAAATCATCTAAAAGAACAAAAAAAAGATTTTGCTCTCATGCAGGTTTACAACAATCATTAATTTAAAAAAGAAAATATATTACATACGTTGCTAAATGCTAATATAGTTATGCTTTAATGTTGCCATGCTGTATTGATTTTTTTCAAATGAATAAATACACTTTATTTTAAATTATTATATATTTCATAACACTGGGTTAGAGGACAAGGGAGGTCAAAACAGAATTATGCTCAAGGTGACATTATGGACAAGCTCAAATAATAATAACAATAAAAAAAAATAAAATAATAATAATCACCTAGGTGTTTTAGTTTTAAAGCAAGGGTGATAGGGAAAGTATATTTGCAAGTGTGAACATTGTCCTTAGCTATGACAAGTAAAAGAGAGAGAGGGAAAAAAAACAGAAATATTCAAATATTCAAATGTGGTGTTTAAGAAATACACAAACACACGCACATTAACACTGACAGAAATTAAACAAAATTACAAAGTTGAAAGTGGTGTCATGGCTATTGGAAATTTTTAACAGGTAACTGAAGAGAGGCCTCCAAGAAGCTTCTACATTTCCAGACATACTATATCTAAGCCTTTCTACAAGAACGGTGGAAGAAAGTTCAGACAAACAGATCTTGAATAGTGAACCCATGAGTAATGCAATCTATGCAACACGTTGTACTAAATAGGTTGATGCCTGGCTTTAATAGAACAGGTGTAGACATTTTGCCCAGTCTTCCTCAGAAACATGAATATCCAGTTCCTTTTCCCAATCGTTTTTCAGATGATTAGTAGAGCTGTCTGACTGACTAGTGAAAAAATCTACACATTTTGGGAACGCAAGTAAGTAGTTGACGTAATTCATTATCAGCTAACAGTGTTTCAAAGTTTGGCATAGTGGAACGAACATAATTTCTAGTTTGTAGGTATCCAAAGAAGTGTGGAGCGCTGCCAAAAAGTTAAGGCTCCTCAATTGGCAGCCCTATAGCAGTGTTGAAAATTTGTCAAACCTAACCCCCCAATAACCTAGGCTTACAAACATACACCTTAGATATTAAGTGAAAAGTGAAAAGTGAAAGTGACGTGACATTCAGCCAAGTATGGTGACCCATACTCAGAGCAGTGGGCAGCCATTTATGCTGCGGCACCCGGGGAGCAGTTGGGGGTTCGATGCCTTGCTCAAGGGCACCTAAGTCGTGGTATTGAGGGTGGAGAGAGCACTGTACAATAGATTCTAATGTTTTGAAGAACGTTTTGGGCAAATAAATTAGTAAATTCTGAAAAAGATACAAGAATCTGGGTAATATCACCATCTTATTGGCAAGCCACGCCCCATCATTGAAAGTGGTAGGGTCCTCCAGTATTTTAAATTGCTTTTCAGATTTTCTAACATAGGTAAAAAGTTAAGATTATGAAAAATAAAAAAACAAGGCATCACATAATCTGTAGATGTCTTTTTTTTCTTCCTATGAGAAAACTCACAACCTCCTATAGAGGCCATTAAACAGAAATTGTAAGTCCTTCAACCATGGTCATAACTAGCGATGCACCAATGTATCGGCTGCATTTATCGGCAGATATTTTTTCCCTCAATTTACAACCATCTGAATTTTAGCCATACAAGGAAAAAGGGCCATATAACAAACCGATGGTTTATTAATTAACTGCGTGAAGGCACTGTATAATGCCTGTTATTTATCATAGCGCTGCTCTCTGCACTTTAACCCTCTGGAGTCGATTCACACATATACGCGTAATGAGGCATTTTCTCCTGATAACCCCGAAAGAACTTAAATTACACTTTCAGTTTTGATCGTACAGATAAGAGCAATACATCAATCTAATCAATAAAGGGTCTACTTTTATTTGTATACAGACATAATAACAACAAAACTTTAAGCATTTATAAAATAAAGATAACAAACAAGGTGAGACATGAGAGATAAATCTATAGAAAGCCTGACATGTCTACTTTTAAAGGAAACAAGTGCTACCGAAAACAAATATTCTGTGATCAAGTAATCCATATGAAAACAATGCTATGTCCGTTTTTCACGTCACCCTTCATTATCTTCTAATGCGACCACGCCCCCGCGCTGAACGCTCTATTCAGATTATAATGTTTCACTGAAGCACGCAGCTTGAATACACCCATACAACAGAAAACAAAGCAGCGAGACTGACAATGACAATTTATATAGCACAATTAATTACAACTTCCATCGACCAATGTGCTTTCCATTAGGTCATTAAAAACAGAAGAAAACACATAAACAAACATAAAAATTATAAAATCGTACAAATATCTCATCAGCCAAACACTTTTGAAAATAAAAATGCCTTTAGCCTGGACTTAAAAATATTAAGAGAAGAGGCTTGTCAAATGGACAGTGGCAAGGCGTTCCAAAGCCTGGGGGCAGCTATACAAAAAGCACGATCTCCCCTGCACTTAAGCCTCGGCTTAGGGGTAAACAATAGATCCTGGTTGGAACACCGAAGGGATCTAGTGGGTTGATACTCGGTCAGTAACTCGCTCAGATAAGGGGGAACCAAACCATTCAGAGATTTAAAAACGAGGAGCAACATTTTAAAATCCACTCTAAAACAAACAGGAAGCCAATGTAGTCAGCATAAAATAGGAGTGATATGCTCCCTCTTTCTGACCCCACACCAAGAGTCGAGCCGCAGCATTTTGCAAGCTGCAAGTGGGATAAAGCTGTCTGGCTAATCCCCAAATTAAGTGAGTTATAGTAGTCCGGCCTATATGAATTAAAAACGTGAATTACTTTTTAAAATCTTTAAAGGAAAGAAACTGTTCAAGTTTTTTTTTTTTTTTTTTTATTGTACTGTTTGCTTCGCGATGAGAGGAAGAAGACATAATTCACCCCAAGAAGATGTGATGAGGATTACCTCAGGATTTGCGTTTAGGACTTCCTCAGAAAAAAGAATGAAGCTCTTTATTCAGCAGAGATCATAAACATGAGTAAGTCTCTTTTTATATATTTATATACTTGTACTAGTTTTCACATAACATGTTAACATTTTACTAGTTAGAGTTTTTCCCAACTATAATTCCTGACTAAATGTATAATCAAGTCAAACATTATGAAGTTTCAATAACAATATACACTATACCATTCAAAAGCTTGATCTAAATAATAACAATGAAACAAATAAATGTAACAAATTTAACAAACAATGATGTTCTTTCAATTTATCATAAAAAAACCTGAAAAAAATATTCCCAGCTCCTTTCAGCATTAATAATAATAATAATGATAATAATAACAATACTTTTTGTATGTGTGTGTGTGTGTGTGTGTAGAAAATCAGATTGTTAAAATTCACTCGCAAGTGAATATTAAATTATTTTGTGGGATAATTAAATATATTCTAAATAAACTACAAACATAAAATTATATACATTTATTTTGTCCTCACATTCTTTCTTGTAACTCTTCCCCTCTCAGTCACACACCTGACTGAACGGCTCATTATGCAGCACATTATGCGGGCCTTTTTCTTCTCAGGTGTAAATCACAATGATATTCATGATAGTTGATGCCTACTCGCATATGACTTATCAACAAAAAGTGTCTTAGAAAATTTAAATCAATAATTTAAATTTTAAATTAATTAATTTAATTAAAATTCTAGGCTACAAGCTCCAGTTCTCAAAAGTCCCGGGAACCAGTGTTCTTTATGTGTTTTATGGCCTTATTCAAGTGATTTAAAATGTTTAGTTTTTCACTAACCTTTTTAACATTTTTTCCCCTCAAAAACACAATCATGTACATACATGCTGCTCACATATTATTATAGCCCAGTTTGGGCTGATTACAGTGTGATTAGACTTTAGCCATTTAGATGCTCATAAGCAACTAAAAAAAAACTAATGTCAGGGCATGACAAAACTTCTACTGGCCCCAAAAATACCCTTAGACCCTTAGAGGGTTAATGCTAAATAAATAACAAACGACAAAGGATCTCTCACACTTTTATTGGCTAAATAACTTTCGTAACTTTGATAAGTGTAGTGGACCTCATGAATGATAATCAAATCTTTATTGATGTTTTAAGTTTTATTCCTTCCTTTTTCACTCCAAAAAAAATCACCACAAGAGCTAAACAAAACACAGCATGAGAAGTGCACATTAAACTCTCTCTCTCAGTTGCATTAACATCAACATATAATGAATTACACAAAGCACTTATAACATCTAACAGTAAAGAAATACATACATATTTCATGCCTTTTCTGGCGGGTGATTAATAAACTGACAAACTTGAAATCCAAAGAACTGTGTGCTTTCATTCCTGTAGAAAATCCATAGACTAGAAAGCCTGTCAAATTAAGAGACCCGCCTTAGTAAATGAGATCTCATACATATATAAACGTACAAAAAATACAAAAAATGTATACAAAAACAAATTAGAAGATGAATCATGATAAAGTCTGTAACAATGAAGGATAAATATGTATTTAATTTATACAGTGAAGCGTTATTTTACATTTGTTTAAGTTTATTTCTGTCCCTGAAGACTGTTAAACCTACCTAAAAAGCCCTGTTTATTCAATATGTATCTTTGTTAAGTTGTATTTATGTAGGCCTGCTGAATGTTAAATGGATCCAATCCATGTTCATTAGAAATTATCTGATGATGCAGCAATAAAACTGCAAGTATAATTTAATGCAGGTGTTTTTGAACTTTGCTGATTTAAAACATGATCAAAATACTATCTAAATAATAAGAGAGAAAGTGACAAATATTGGTACTGGGATCGGCCAATAAGTGTTTGTTAAAATCGGTATCGTCCCAAAAATTCCCATCTGTGCATCGATGAACTTCAAATCAAGAAGGATCTTGCTCTACGACAGACTTCACAAATTCTTCAGCCTCTGACAACCGAACCAAAGATTTAGATTGTTTTTTTTTTTTTTTATTGCCCTGGGTGACGACAAGAAGTGTGGGGAAGAGCAATCTGAATTGGATAACAGCCTCCTTCAATTTCTTTTGCACACCAGATTTTTGTTCCACAAACTCAGTTGGGCGGCCGGCCTCCACATTCTCAGCTAACCTGAGGATCTTGATATTCTCTCATCGAGAACGACCCTCGAGATCATCCAATTTAGCATGCAGGGCCTTATTAACTGCAAGAATTTCCTGATGAGAGGCCTCGAGATCTGAAATGTGAATTTCATGCTCTGCTTTAACACCCTCAAGATCCGGTAGTTTCAGAAAATGTTTCTTGCAGCTGGGATGTTGCTTCCAACAAATTAAATCTGTTATTTATACTGTTACTTATTGTTTGAATCACCGATAAAAAAACAGTTGAGTCTGAGGCAGCCTCACTTTCATTAGATGACGGCTTCCCAGTCAGCTGTTCACCTGCTCAAGGTGAACCACCTTTCTTGGATTGGACTACTAGATAATGGCAAGCAAACCTTCATAACAAAAATAGTACAAAACAAAAACCTCAAATGTAACGAGGCTTTGAGGGAGCTCTATAAATTTACGTCCACACCATGTGGTGCTCTCTAACACCCCCCCCCCCCAATAAATAAATACTCTTAACACCATTCATAAACAAGCAAACAAATTACTATTTACTCTATACCCTTAATAATACCATTTATAAACAATAAATACATATATACATACATAAACTTAATAATTTTTAAGAAATACAAATATATATATATTTTTATACAGCTACAGCACAAAAAAAACTAGCAGCTAGACTTTTATTTTTATGTTCTACAGAGGTCCTCAAGCTTATGGAAGCATATGGGTAGCATTATTCAATTTGGGATGTAATATGCAAAATGACAATGCAATATGTAAAATGGCAATGCATTTCTGTATTTACATTTACATTTTCCAATACATTTGTGCAACCTTTGGTGCAAAATGAAAATGAAAATTAAATTACATAATTTTCATTTGCCATTTCCTACACCAGTTTTAATATGTAAAATGAATATTAATTTTAACGCATTATAAGTTGCAAAATTAAAATGAAAATGTATTACAGAAATTATTAGATATGTCTAACATGTTCAAGCAAAAACTGTGGCAAAATGATCATTTAAATGCTATTTTTGTTAAATGCATTAACATTCACAGTCAAGACACTTACGATTGCATTTTCATTCAATGACCCGCAATGAATGTAGCAAAATTCAAAGTGCACATTGAAAATGCATTCCGAGCCGATCAAATCTCCGCCCCCTCCCGCCCTGTCAATCACTGCGTGAACAAGGCGGGGCTTACAGAAGGTCAAGAGACTTGAGTGAGAGAAAATGGACAAGACAGTTGGCCGGTGTACGTTTTGATCATTTCGGTTTATGGCTTCAGTATTTCATTCGCACTTGTGGGCGGAGCTGAAACGCTGCTTTCATCTGATTGGTCGAATCGCTCCGCCTTCAGCTCGGTCTTTTTATTCTTTCAGGCAGAATAATAGTCAGTGCGAGTGAAGCACTGTAATGTCTGAAACCACCGCTCACTGTTAATTAGCGTAATATTTGAATCAGATGTAGCTGGGCACATAATTCATGCTGTCGATACCTGCAAATTATTTCTAGGTTGTAGTATTGTATTAATATTGCCCCACTGATAAATACAGTGCAAATAGTTCTCTCTCTTTGGATAAAAGTGAAGTGGAAATAAAAATCAATAATAGACTGAACAGTTCCATGTCTGTAACATTTACCACTCTCATCTTTTAAGTCATAAGGCACTAGGTATGTGTGTGTGTGACACTAATAAATAATTGTAAAAAATAATATAGTTACATTTCTAAATAAAAATAGTAAAATTAGCTCTATGCTGCTCAGTGCTCATGCTGCTAAGTGCTCCTGTAGCCTACCCCAGAGCGCCCTCTCGGGGCTGTAGACGGTAATGTTTTTCTCTTGGTCCTGAATAAATGCGACTTATAGTCCAGTGCGACTTATATATGTTTTTTTCCTCGTCATGACGTATTTTTGGACTGATGCAGCTTATACCGAAAAATACAGTTAACATTATTATTATTATTTATTATGAGAGTAATTGATACAGGCTAGAACTTAAATGTTTCACCCAATTCAGCTCAGATCTTCAGACTCGTCCGACCCGTGTTGCTTGTATAACTGGCCAGACTTACCTTCCCAAAAAATCCTATTTAATTTTATTTCATAAATGTAACTATATTTATTTCCACTTCACTGTTATCCAAGGAGACAGAACTATTTGCACTGTATTTATCAGTGGGACAATATTCATACAATAATTTAACGGGGTCTCTTGCATGTCTCAGCAGCACAAATTATGTGCCCAGCTACATCTGATTCAAATATTACGCTAATTAACAGTGAGTGGTGGTTTCAGACATTACACTGCTTCACTCGCACTGACTCTTATTCTGCCCTGAAACAATAAAAAGACCAAGCTGAAAGCGGAGCGATTCGACCAATCAGATGAAAGCAGCGTTTCAGCTCCGCCCACAAGTGCGAATGAAATATTGAAGCCATAAACCGAAATGATCAAAACGTACACGGGCCAACTGTCTTGTCCATTTTCTCTCACTCGAGTCTCTTGACCTTCTGTAAGCCCCGCCTTGTTCACGCAGTGATTGACAGGGCGGGAGGGGGCGGAGATTTGATCGGCTCGGAATGCATTTTCAATGTGCACTTTGAATTTTGCTACATTCATTGCGGGTCATTGAATGAAAATGCAATCGTAAGTGTCTTTACTTCGAGTGTTAATGCATTTAAGAAAAATAGCATTTAAATGATCATTTTGCCACAGTTTTTGCTTGAACGTGTTAGACATATCTAATCATTTCTGTAATACATTTTCATTTTAATTTTGCAACTTATAAAGCGTTAAAATTAACATTCATTTTACATGTTAAAACTGGTGTATGAAATGGCAAATTAAACCTATGTAATTTAATTTTCATTTTCATTTTGCACCAAACGTTGCACAAATGTATTGGAAAATGTAAATGTAAATACAGAAATGCATTGCCATTTTACATATTGCATTGTCATTTTGCATATTACATCCCAAATTGAATAATGCTACCCATATGCTTCCATACAAGCTGACCTAGTCAGATTTTTCATTGAATCTCACCTATCCAGTTAATGTTGGTGAAACCAGGAGAAAGCTCTCAGATGAGAAGTCAGGTCAGCTGACTTGTAATTACACTAGTATCTACCAAATATAGGGTTTCAGAATGAGTTTATCTGTTGGAGTATTTTAATCTACTAAACGGAAGTTGATTAATATCAAAAGAAAAAGTGTAGGGGTTAAATAAAGTAGTATTTTTTTTACACCCACTATTGCTGGCTCACATCTCTACACCCACATCAGAGGTCACTAAACAAACACAAGCGCCTGATGACACTCTATTCAGTGCTTCATACACTTGCGTGAAATCTAGTTTAGCCATCCGACGTCTCACACTGTCTCTCAAATTAAGTGCTGTGCTCAAATTAGAAGACATTAGCGAAACTTTGGGTCTTTTGCTCCTTCATGCAATTTCAAATAACTCAAGTTTAGCAGCTTAAGACTCACATTCTAGTCTGAACAGCACATGTGCTAATTAACTTAACACTTTACTGCAACCTCCTACGCAGGGTGAACTGAAACGCTGAATGCAAGCTCTGTAAAATGCCACAAGTAGGAGTAAAGAGAGATGTAGAATAAAAATACTTAGATGAATAGTTCAACCAAAAAAAGAAAGTTATTTACTTACACCAAAATCATTCCAAACCCATGAGGGTTTTCATTTCTACACTTTGGTGATGATTAGCAAAATGTCCATGCTACTATTTTACATACAATTTAAGTGAATGGCAAATGTCAAGCTCCAAAAAAAATTAACAAAAGTGAAATGAAAACGCAATTCATTATTCACTAAAAATTTTCTATACTTCTACAGCTATCATATCGGCATATATTCAAATATATTCATACTTCAAATGTGTTGCGTTGAGTCTAGTATTAAAAATGTAAAATTTATTTGGTTCTCATTTAAAATCACATAAATAACATTTCAAAGCAAAAACAAAGGAGCTTTTTACTAAATAATTCCACTGTTTTTATGGTGCATTTTTTAAGCTTTACAGTCTCTAGTCACCACTTTTTTATTATTTGTGTATTGATGGATTTGGAATGGTATGAGTAATGTAAAACTTTTTAACTCTTTATTTTTGCTGTTTCAACTACTAGTTTAGAATTGACCCACATCCCAGAAGCCACTCAGTCTGCTGCCTGTACCTTGTACCTTCAAATCTTGTCTGAAGATAACTGCTCCCTTTAAAGCACAACGTCAGATTGAGAAAAGAGTAGGAACATTTGGCTCCAGATTGGTATAAAAAGAACAACTTTGCCTTGGGTTATCTGATTACTCTGCTTGCTGCACAAACACATAGGGATTCTTTTAAAATGCAGACACATCTGCCACCACAGAAGGTCTTCGCCTACGGCAGCCACAGACAAAGTCTACAAAGCCTGGTGAACACCTACATCTATCTGAAACCACTGATGTCTGTCTCACTGCTTAACCACAGCTCAAATGTCACACCCAGCACTGTGCAACGGCCCATGGGAGCCAGTTGTTGCTGAATGAAAAAAAATTAGAAGGATAATCACGGTCTATGCATGTGCAAAACTACACATTTTCAAAGTCAGTTTCAAAAGATGGTTTTCTGAACAACTAGCCGACTATAAGGTCTCAATTAAGTTTTATATCATAAGGCAAGTTACAGGTTCACTTGACACCAATAGGACATGTCTTAGATGCATTTGCATGCTCTTGTGCTCAACAACAAATGCAATAGTCTCAAGACGTTTTTAAAAGTGGCACTATTTTTAACTCAACATACACAGTTATAAAGCAACGTTTTGTATACAACTGAAACAATTTACATCATTTGCTGCATTATGTCAATTATGTGGAACTCTTGGCGTGAAATGCTTGAAAAAAGTTATCAAACATTCATTTTCAAACATACAGTAGCTGCTTTAAAAGGATAAGACACAACTTCTCTGAGAGGGTTTTGTCTAAAAGTTAAAGCACATCAATGCATCAAAGCATAGACACTAAAAATAAGCCTTAGTAATCAATTTTCAAATTTTTGGATAACCTCATTTCATTACTCTTGATATATACAAACCCGATTCCAAAAAAGTTGGGACACTGTACAAATTGTGAGTAAAAAAAAGGAATGGAATAATTTACAAATCTCATAAACTTATATTTTATTCACAATAGAATATAGATAACATATCAAATGTTAAAAGTGAGAGATTTTGAAATGTCATGTCAAATATTGGCTCATTTTAGATTTCGTAAGAGCTACACATTCCGAAAAATTTGGGACAGGTAGCAATAAGAGGCCAGAAAAGATAAATGTACATATAAGGAACAGCTGGAGGACCAATTTGCAACTCATTAGATAAATTGGCAACATGACTGGGAATAAAAACAGCCTTTGAGAAAGGCAGTGTATCTCAGAAGTCAAGATGGGCAGAGGATCACCAATTGGGGGAATGCTGCTGCGAAAAATAGTGGAGCAATATCAGAAAGGAGTTTCTCAGAGAAAAATTGCAAAGATTTTAAAGTTATCATCATCTACAGTGCATAATATCATCCAAAGATTCAGAGAATCTGGAACAATCTCTGTGCGTAAGGGTCAAGGTCGGAAAACCATACTGGATGCCCGTGATCTTCGGGCCCAACAGGAATGCTACTGTAATGGAAATCACAACATGGGCTTAGTAATACTTCCAGAAAACGTTGTCGGTGAACACAATCCAGTGTGCCATTCGCCGTTGCTGAAAACTCTATAGGTCAAAAAAGAAGCCATATCTAAACATGATCCAGAAGCGCAGGTGTTTTCTCTGGGCCAAGACTCATTTAAAATGGACTGTGACAAAGTGGAAAACTGTTCTGTGGTCAGATTAATCAAAATTTTAAGTTTTTGGAAAACTGGGATGCCATGTCATCCAGGCTGAAGAGGACAAGAACAACCCAAGTTGTTATCAGCGCTCAGTTCAGAAGCCTGCATCTCTGATGGTATGGGGTTGCATGAGTGGCATGGGCAGCTTACACATCTGGAAAGGCACCATCAATGCTCAAAGGTATCAGTGTCTTCAGGATCATTAGAAAATCACAGGCAGGTGTGTTTAATTGGAGTCGGAGCTAAACTCTGCAGGAAACTGGATCTCGCGAGCCAGATTTGAGGATCACTGTTCTAGATCAACATATGCTCCCATCCAGACATCGTCTCTTTCAGGGAAGACCTTGCATTTTACGACATGATAATGCCAGACCACATACTGCATTAATTACAACATCTTGGCTGCGTAGGAGGAGGATCCGGGTACTGAAATGGCCAGCCTGCAGTCCAGATCTTTCACCCATAGAAAACATTTGGCTCATCATAAAGAGGAAGATGCGACAAAGAAGACCTAAGACAGTTGAGCCACTAGAAGCCTGTATTAGACAGGAATGGGACAACATTCCTATTCCTAAACTTGAGCAACTTGCTCCGTAGTCCCCAGATGTTTGCAGACTGTTATAAAAAGAAGAGGGGCTGCCACACAGTGGTAAACATGGCCTTGTCCCATCTTTTTTGAGATGTGTTGATGCCATGAAATTTAAAATCAACTTATTTTTCCCTTAAAATTATAAATTTTCTCAGTTTAAACATTTTATATGTCATCTATGTTGTTTTCTGAATTAAATATTGAAATTTGAAACTTCCACATCATCGCATTCTGTTTTTTATTCACTCTTTGTACAGTCTCCCAACTTTTTGGGAATCGGGTTTGTATTTTAAAAGTAAATTTAGTTACATTGTTTTATGTGGGTACAAATTTTGCTAAAACTTTTTGTTATTTTAATAAAATACACAGGGCACAAAAAATAAAAATAAAACAAATCAAGAACATAGCATATTCATTCAAAATTAATAAAAGCACAATGTACTCGTAACATTTCTCTCAGTCTAAAAATTGCTAAAATACCGGTGTAATTTTGACTGTCATTTCACCTTTGATGTAGAGAATGTTTAGAGGGCACTAATAACAGTGTTGGGAAAGACGTGCTTGTGTACGGCACACACCCGGCATATTCGTGGGAAGACATCATATTAGACTGACTAGACCTGCTCTACCAAATTTACTTCTAAATTTATTTGAAGAAGAGAGAGAGAATGTGTGTTCAGGCATAGTGGATCCTACACAAATATAGGCCAAACAAATTGACCTTTGACAGTTTATAGACTATATCATGATAATGATATATAACAACAGGCCTGCAGGGTGTGGTGTGTTTAACTTCAAATGTCTTCAATGCTTTCTAAATACATATTCACTTTGTAAATATTTGCATTTCCAGAAACCAAAATTGAAACTTACCAGGACAATTGCACTTTGCCACTTTACTAAAAATCCAACAAGAAAAAGTCATGTAATGTCAAAAATGTACTTCATAAAGCGATTTTACAATTAAATGGGGGAACAATTTTAAAAATAAACATTCCAAAGGCAACAGAAATGCCATAGCATATCCATTTTAGGTTCCCCAAGGAACCTTTAACAGAAACGTTCTTAGAAGGACCAATATTTAATAGCCTTAAATTAGCAGCAATGATTTTTGCCTGATTCATAGACACAATGACTTTGAGATTGCTTCTTGAAAACACTTACAGTATATTTCTGCACAATACTCAATCCACTTTTAGGTTGTTTTAGGGTACTTTCACACCTGTAGATCGACTACTTTGTTCTGAAACAGGGATAAAAATTATTACAATGTTTCTTTTTATTCTTGGTGTGGTTTGCTTTCACATGGCAAAGTTTCTAAAAGGACCAAAATTGTTAATACAAATGTACTGAATGTGTGCAAGTAAACTGTTCTTTCATTGTTCAAAGTTCCATGGTTTATTTTCCGGAATTCCGCTCACAGCTGTCATCCGTGGATTGGGATTTTTTTCTCACTACAAACGAACTAGAGTCTGTTTTCAATCGAGCCGAGAGCACCTCATTTAGGCAATCTCGGATAGAGCCCGACCGATTTGGGTTTTATGGGGTGTTGCCGATACCGATATTAGGAAGAAAAAAAAAAGGGACTGATACCGATATATCAGCCAATCTTATTTGTGTGTAGGCTATACTGTAGTACAGTATGGTCAGTTTGGACACATTCCCCATTCATGTGTCCAAACATTTGACTGGTACTGTATATAGAATTCAGTATATAGCCTACATAAACAGAATATATATAAATAACATTATTTTTTGCAATGATAACTCAAACGTGGTGATCAAACACTTATAATAATGTGATAAACATAGGCCTACGTAATGGAGGCAGGGTATTTAAAAATGTAACAATAAACTTTATTATTCAAAATGAGTCTGACATCAGCGCAGTTAACAGTAAACTTCACTTCACTTATTATGAATAACTTGACACAAATAAAACAAAATATATATAACTTCAATTAAGAAATTAAACAAGGTAAGTGTGCAGAGCAAGCAAGCTACTGCCAAACAATCGCCTTTTTGCCATTTAGTATTCACAGACACAGTCTGCTGACACCGTGTCTTCACTGCAACAGGGCACGACAAAACGGCCGTTGAAAATCATTGGAACCTTGTGTCAGCATGTCATAAATAGAACGAGGTACAGTTTACTGCATCCAGTGTAGACATAATCACTGATTAACAATGGGTTCTATTCTACGAGCAGCGTGGCATGATAAAATAAAATAGACCAATAAGAATGAGTTCTGGGCCACTACAAACACCAGCACTGACTGAGTGGACGCGATCAGCTCTGGTGGATGTACACATGTTCAAAGATATCAAGACAGGCTCATATCGGGCGATAATATTGGCTAAACGATATATCGGTTGGGCTCTATTTTCGGATCGATTGTTTTTGAGCGGATCAGAGGGAGATTGACGTGTTCACATATGCCCAAAAGAACTGAGCTGAGGGGGAAACGTGGCAAGTTCTGAAACAACGGGCCAGGTGTGAAAGCACCCTTACACAGCGTGCAAGAATTTACCCTACTGATTTTATGCATCAAAGCGCTCAAGTTAGAAGTGTTTTCTCACATTTCTTGGCCCAGGCAGATTCTGTTGTGAATCTCCAGTGCAAAGTGCTGCCATCTTTTGGAAATGCAGGGCAAAATCCTTGGAATATCAGAATGTAGACGAGGAGATCTGCAGCTGTATTGTCTGTCAGAATGACGAAGGCATTCCACTCTGAAATCTACCTTATCTGCGGGCTAGGGTGATAAGTCGTAATTACGATTCTGCTCAGGGTGGTGCAGCTAATGGCATTCATGGCTTGAGCGCAGGATTCACATAGCAAATAGAGGTGGTGTTTTTTTTTCTCTGCGGCCTGGCTGAGTAAATAGATGAATGTCCCTGAATAGAGACCAGATATATGAAACCACAGTCTCCCTTTTCATTGCGTGGAAGAACATGGGGTTAGCTGCCAAAGGAACAAAAATACTACCAGCTTGTGGAATGTCTTGGCATTGGCGAACAGAGAAGCAAACTCATTATGAAAAAGAGAGGGAGAAAGAGAGAGGAAGAGGAAAAAATCCCCTCAGGCTAAATGCCAGCAGCTTCAAATCAAACTCCGGCTCTAGAAAAACCTTGAATATACTGAGTGAAAGAGTGAAGTTCACCTCGCCCTCCAATTCTCTCAATATGAATCGTTCCTTCTTCTGAACTCTTTAGTTCTTGTTTCTCTCTGACTTAACTGAATTTCAACCTCAGGAAACACAAGGAGGCTTAATCCGATACGTCTAATCTCCACTATTATGGTTACGAATGAAATATCATTATCATTTGTAACCACAAAATCGCGACACAGGATCCGACAAGCGGTGATACTAATAATTACAAACGCCACATGAAAATTCCTCTGCCTTACACAAACAACACAACAACAGGAAGGCGATCAATCAACTCTCCAGAGTCTCTATGGTGGACAAGTCTGGGCTTTGTTGCCTTTGTTTACAGACATGTTTGCACTTGTTCAGAGAGACTGTGGCGGAAAGGCTGGGTGATGGACGGCCAATTACCTTAGCCTCTCATCCTGTCGCAGTCTGAGGTGAACCACATGACCTTTGAAGAGGCTTTGTCGCCCAGGGAGGCCATTGTTTCCTTTGGATGTTTCACAAAAGAAAAAAAAACTGCAAATGTTTTTCTCTACTTCTAAAAACCAAAGGGAAAAGAGCCGTCATATTTTCAAATGCTGGCCTAAATCAGACTTTCACCAAATCATTATATTTCATCCTACATTTTCATGATGATGCAAATTTCTTTGCTACTCGTTTCTGAGCTGAAATAGAGTGAAAGTGCAACTAAAGTGCAACAGTCCATGCACTCTATACACTTCTGATAAATATGGTTGTCATTCTTCTTCTAAGTGCTTGACTCCATCCTGTAAACACAAAGTTGGTCATTTACAGGAGCAACAACCGCATTCTGCAACCAAATTCACTTCTCAATCAGTGAAGCGTGTACAGAGTCAGCAGAATTACTTGTTGAGGCAGTGACTATTTCTCATTCTTGTGTAAAGCCATGAATCACAGAAGGGTTGATATGGATGGCTACAACCAGGCCAGATGGCTTCTATAGCCAGCAGCCATATCACCCTGCAGCCCAAGACCGTTTTCCCACTGAAGCTAAGCAGGTTTGAGCCTGGTCCGTACCTGGATGGGAGACCTCCTAGGAAAACTAGGTTGCTGCTGGAAGAGGTGTTAGTGAGGCCAGCAGGGGGTGCTCACCCAGTAGTCTGAGTGGGCCCTAACACCCCAGTGTAGTCAGGGGGACACTATACTGTAAAAAGCACTATCCTTCGGAAGAGATGTTAAACCGAGGTCCTAAGACTCTGTGGTCATTAAAAAACCCAGGATGTCCTTTGAAAAGAGTAAGGGTGGAACCCCGGAATCCTGGCCAAATTTCCCCATTGGCCTCTGACCATCATGGCCCCTCTAATCATCCCCATACACTGATTGGCTTCATCACTCTGTCTCTCCATCAGTAAGCTGGTGTGTGGTGGGCGTTCTGGCGCAATATGGCTGCCGTCGCATCACCCAGGTTGATGCTGCACACTGGTGGAGGCTGAGGCTATAAAAGCTCTTTGAGTAACCAGAAAAGCACTATATAAATGTAACTAATTATTATTATTATTAATTAATTATACATTTTTAATATTTTTGTGATTTTGAGCGAAATTTGGAGGGATGCATTTTAACATTTAAAATTTGGTACACAAAAGTAAGGGCCCTTTAACCTTATGGGCTGTTGAAGGAAAGAACAAATGAGCCAAGACGTAAGATATATACATTTTA
The DNA here is from genome assembly GCF_003368295.1 of Carassius auratus. Classification (NCBI taxonomy): domain Eukaryota; kingdom Metazoa; phylum Chordata; class Actinopteri; order Cypriniformes; family Cyprinidae; genus Carassius; species Carassius auratus. The sequence continues at coordinate 22,997,704 of NC_039246.1, forward strand.
AAAGTTTGATTTCAGTCAGCCTAAAGTAATAACTCCGTTATTTTTAAATGTCATGACACTTTAGTCCAACTGAAGTTGTAACGATTCTATTTTTTGAGAAGTCTAAATAACAGACTATATATATAACAGATTATAGGTGCATCCAAAATTGCACACAGCAACAAGGAACAAACAATCATCAATCATCAACACACGTCCTAAATAGTATAAATAAGTCTAGTGTAAATTAAACCTAAATGAAATTAAACAATCTGCTGTGTTGTCTTGCTGTATGCTGTCATTTGAGTCATTTAATTGCCATTCACAACGCCTCTCCCATGGCCTCAAGGGGTAGTAAAGAATCTCAACCAAAGTAGTAGGCTAGTTCATTCGGGTGCTTTTCGCCTACGGTTTTATGAATACAAGGATTTTTAATATACTAATGTACAGTTTTTCATCTACTATACCTTAGGCAAGTTGACATATTTGGACTCAGGGAAGGCTACCGTAGCTCAGCTTTGTTATGTGACCAGTGGCAAATAAAGTAATGTCCATTACAGCTGGTACTATTTGTCAAAACCAATATTTTTATCTTACATACAGTATTAAGTGCAACAGTGGAGGAAAAAAGGGATTTGATCAAATATGTATCTCTCCTCCAGATTTACTAGGTGCAGTTTTATGTCAGCAGATGCAATATGACAACACGTTTCCCTTTCACACTCACGGGGTTCACTTGAGGATCTAGAGTGGAAAAATACAGAATGCGTCCAAGAACTAAGAACCTCCTTTTTTTTAAAAACAATGGTGAAAAATTTAGCTGCAAGCTTGTGGTTGATTACTATACTAAAGGGTGCTGCCTCAACAAAGAGTAGCTGGGTGAGATAAAGGCTGATGATAGCTACAGGGCAAATCTAATTAAATGTCTTACTACATAGAGCGACAGCGCATCAAGATCATACCTGAGCAGTTGGATCTACAATCCTTGAATGGATACTAAGGTCTAAGCTGTGTTTAAATATGCACTGTGAGTGGGAGGAGCTAAAAATGTCCCATTTACCCTCTGAAAATAAAATCCAACAGAGCTTGAAAACCAAAAATACACCAGCTGAAAAGTCTTCACAGGGAGGGCGCTATGCAAACAAACATAATTGGAGCAATGTAGACGGGGTGAAAGACAAGCGGGGAGTAAAGAGGCCTTGCTTACAAAGAAAAATAAATCACACAACATTTCAAAACACAACAGAAGAGGGACTGTTTGGCTGCTTTGATTTTATGGCCATGGTTTTCTCTGTGTCAGCAGGGATGCGGCCCTTTGGTGCCAAACATACCGCAGAGCTCTCTGAACCAAACCGTCAAAACCATAGTCTTGTCTCCTTTCAATATCTGGATTGTGTTGAGTTCAACAGATGAATTTGCGTTCCCCGTACAACTGACTCTTGCCTGCTCTCTTGGCTTTATCCCTGTTTTTTGGAGATCTAAATTAGAGACAGGCAGCAGACTCTGTGCTGAGGGTCTGGCCAAAGCCCGGGGCGATATTGGGGACAAGAATATTCCAAAAGAGCATCAGATGAAAGGGCAGCATTCCTGTTTATTGAGGGTCTCTTTCAGAGGGCTCAAGAGCAGCTTATAAACTCCCACTAATTCAATTAAGCGGAGTTACAGCAGGCTGACTGGAGCCTCACGTGAAGAGTGATACAAGCAGAGAGAGAAAAACAAAGAAGAGAGGGAAAAACAATGAGTAAAATGGTAGGGAAGGGGGCGTTTTATGTTGCTGTTTTTCTCCCTTTTATCTAAAGAACATTTTCTAGTATCTGAACTTTGGATGCTGATACCAGAATGAGTCTAGAATGGTTCAGGATCTCTCTTTAAGGATTTATTCACCCAAAAATAATGATGTTAAGCAGGATGTTCATGCTGCTCTTTTTTCGTATAAATTCTGTATATATCATAAAAAGTGTGCATTAATTAGAACCTATTCCAAATCTGAAGCAACCAGACTGTACAAGACTGTAAATCGGCATTCAATGAACTCAGAAGCCTTGGAACATGATGCATATGTCGTATGAACTCCTCTTACTGTGTAATTTTTTTTCTTTATTGACAGCCCTTGATTGGCATTCACTTGAATTTTATAGAAAAAAAGAGGCTTGAACACACTGATAAATTTGCCCTTTTGTATTCTACGAAAGTCACTTCGTAATTCGGTTCAGAACAACCTTTAACCTTGAAAGCCAGGAGGTTAAAACCTACAGTTTATGTATAGTTGAAATATAAATGCTGTGAATTGTATGATCTGTTGTGTGTAAAAACTACTTTTTTATTATTTGCTCAATGAATGACATTTACAATACTAGAATAATAATAGGTATAAAATCGTTGTTCGATTTAAAAATAAGGCTCTACTTGTATTACTTGGTGCTCTTGGTCTTACTGTTTTTTTTGCTAGCATTTTAAAAGCAACATTATGGTGAGTTCATTAAAAACTTCTAAACTTTTTTTTCTAGCTTTCTAGTTCATGTTTTCTAGCCATCTCATTGCCAAACATATTTTTTTGTTACCCTCGTGTTTGGGTGCAACAGGTAAACCTCATGTGATCGTGCATTTCACATGAAAGGTGCATTTCTTACCAAAAAATCCCACACAAAGCTGCACTGTTGCTGCGTGAGAAAAGTGTGTAGGTGTTCACAGAGAGAAGTCTGATACAAAGCATCACTGTCACTGAGCCAGTAAAGTGATTTACTGTAGGTACACAGCCTGAGGTAGTACTTTTTGATTCCACTGTTCCTTCCTCAAGCTTCCACCACGCTTCAGAACAAACCCTTTGACTTCATCAAATCTGTTTTTCCCGTGGGACTACCCCCTAAAACTATCATATGCTGTACTTACAGTGTAATAGTATACCTCACTTAACAGGAAAACACAAAATAAAACAAAAATTTGTGATGCACACAGACCTGAATTTACACAAGATGTCTATTATATTGATTGTCTATTACAGAGAGACAATGGCTATGCTCTGGGGGAAGTCGTGGCCTAGTGGTTAGAGAGTTTAACTCCTAACCAGCCGCGGCGCTACCATTGGGCCCGGGTGGCCCAGGCCTATGAATAGTGAGTGATTCTCATTCTAGAGGTTCATCCAATAAGCAGCCCGAGGAAAGATTTGAGCGAAAGCTTCTCAGCCAATCAGCGGCTTCTACCCCACCAGCAAGTGATCCAATGAAATGAATGACGTTGGCGGACGGAAATAGTTATTAACCAGCTGAACAACGTAACAAATGAACAAATAAATGGAGAGAGAAACAGAAAGATTTAATTCCGTTTCAGTCTTTTTGTGTATTGAACGTTCATAGGAGATAAATGAAGTTAGCTTACTGCCAACAATTAAGGTGTACTTATTTGTCCGCTTGCCTTCAGCACTGAGCTGAGGACAGCGATACAAGTTGCTGTCCTCCTCAGTGCCGCAGAAAAGCGCTGGACGGAGATGAAGGGAAACCCGGTTTTTTTTTTTTTTGGGGGGGGGGTCATATTTTAACTGGCCCATCCAGTTTTCTGGAGGCCCACCTACAATAAAAATCCTGGCGCCGCTACTGCTCCTAACCCAAAGGTTGTGGGTTTGAGTCTTGGGCTGCCAATACCATGACTGATGTGCCCTTAAGCAAGGCACCGAACCCCCAACTGCTCCCCGGGTGCCGCAGCATAAATGGCTGCCCACTGCTATTGTGTGTGTGTGTTCACTGCTGTGTGTGTGCACTTTGGATGGACACACATACTTGGGTCACCATACTTGGATGTATATTACATCACGTGTAACACCTTAAATTGACAACCCTATGTAATATATTTACTGTAAAATACTGTAAATTGTAAAATAAACTGTTAGCCAATCACATCTGATGTGCTTGTACTGAGATATACTGGGATCTTTTTGACTCACATCATACTGATAATTTCATTCTTTCATCATACCCATATTCATAAGAGATCCTTTGCAAACAAGAGTGCTTGCTCAGATCCATTATACGTGACAGAGATTAGATCTCATAATATCTAGAAGCAAATAATACTTATATTGCTGACATGTGGTAACTGGAACATTAACTGGGCAAAGGACCAGGATGTTTCCTGTAGTGGGTACATTCTGCACAGGGTAGCCATAAAATCCTTATCACTTGAACAGCACATTAATGTCATAGAGATGTATAAAACACTGGCCTCATGCCAGTCCACTGACAGTATTTGCAAGTGATAAAACCTAAATAAACCAATACTCACGCACATGACAGAAAGGGGTTAGGTAGAAAAAGCCAAGCATGCGAGGGAATGATCAACTTTTGAGTCTGTATTACATTGTGATCCCTGTGTAAATACCCTTTGATTCCCTTTAAATATACTTGATGCAGAACGTGGGTTGGATGTTGTCTTTATGTTGTATAATAAAACTTATTGAGCCCTTCTGTCCTTGCCTGGTAAACACATCTGAAGGCTTCTGAGTTTGTTTGTTTGCACAGTGTAAGCACATCTTTTTATGATACATATTCCTCTGCAGATTACACATGCTGCAATGTACATAGCACTAATCTACAGCTAAAGTTACAGGACTCTATTTGTCCTGCACATGAAATCATTCAACAGAATTATTAATCATATATTTTTTTGAGATGAAACCAGAATGTTTCCCCCCACCCCTACAAAATAAAAAAAGAAATGGGTATAGCACCCATTAACAGGAAAGCTGCATATCATCCTAATGATTCCAGTTTACAACTGACATAAAATATTTGCTGGCTGTTATTATCATGACACTCTTCCGTCTGGGCCAAGGTTGCAGACAGAGAGGAGACTCTAAATGATTTTATGATTATACTTGGAGCACACACCTGCATTAAACCAGGCAAATAACAGACAGTAAACCTTAGGAGTCATGCGATGCTGACAGGAGGAGACTGACTTTTCCCCCAAACTAGGGGAAGTGCATTTAGCAGATACAGGCTTGCTCTGCGTGCAAACAGACCGCAGGAGACCAGAGGCCCAGATAAGATTACTGCTTTTGTGAGCAGTGCGGGGCAAATGGGGGCAAGTCTCTGCACACAGCCAAAGTTTGTGAGGTAAACCATACATTAAGTACTAGGTTTTTATCTGCTGCTTCACCACTGAAAAATATAAGCTCTGTTCCAAAGTCTTGTGAGCTGCCTTGCTGTCTACATAGGCAACAACTCCACACACCACACGAATAGCTTTCCAATTCGAAAGTGCTTTCAATAGAGTGCAACTTTTTAACAGCCTTGGTTTCCGAAATATTTTTACCATTCATTTCTCCCAAAGGAATTAAAAAAAGGCTTTGTTTAAGAGTTATAAAACCATGAAAAAAAAATTCTAACAGCTTGGAGGTGAATCACAACATTGCAAATTTTGATCCGAAGCAAAAAGTATTAAAAAAGCTGGACATAAAGACTGTGTACTTAACAGTTTTAACGAGGGAAAGTAATACAATCCCATGGAGCATTGCAAAAAACAATGGAGAAATATAAAACTGCTGATTTGAAGATTTAAAGTTAATTGCAAAATATGCATATTTCCCTAAAGTGTTCTTTTGGGATGATCCTTTAACTGGGGGTTTCTTGTCAGAATCATGGGTTATGTTGTCTTTCACAAGCAATTCAGCTGTTGAACATGACAATTAAAAATTATTAGCTGCAATAACACAGGCTGATTATAGAAAAATCACAGCTGAAAACATCACGGCTCAAAATCAGTCAATCAATGGAATTTCAAAAACTTCAAGAAACTGACTGCTTCACCAGTAGAGTTGGTTATTTGCATGTTGCTAAAGTAATGGCATGACAATAAAATGCATAAATACTAGTTTATTCCATGGCCAAAAACTACAATTTGCTGTTTCCCATTTATAATCAGAAGAAGTTGGTATGAGGAAAGCAGAGACTTATTCTAGATTCTAGATTAAGAAATAGACTCTTATTCATTTAAATGTGTTGAGCCTGTACATTTTAATTGTGCAGATAGCTAAAATATATTTTCAAAGCTTAAGGACTAAAATGTACAGAATTCAAGATCCGATTCAGTACTAATGGTAGAACACCAGATCATAGTTGACTTTCATGTCTGACCTACAGCCATACTGTCTAAACACAGAGTCAGTCCTACATGATTTTTCTAACGATGAGTCATTAATGTTCCAGCCCTCAAACCAAAAAGTGTCTTATGAAGTGGGTGGTGAACATTAGAAGTTCACGTATGACTTCAATGTGACAGCAAGGACATCCCATAATGACCTGAGATCTCTCATTTCACGGTGCCTTGATTCTGAAGATAATTGACCGCATGGAAGACCTTTATGGGTGTCCATCTTCTCAAGGGTGCCATTAGAGGAGGGTGGAGAAAAGTGTGGTTGGAACTTTCCACAACAACAACAAAAAAAGAAAAAAAAAAGAAAAATGAGTAAAGGGGAATGGCTAAATTGGCTACTATGTTTGTTGACTGGTCATGGCAACCACTTCAGATTTGAAATTCAAAGAAGAGGACTCGTTAATCCTGTTACTCAAAGCACAAAAGACGGATAAACGCCCAAAGATGTCACAAATGCTACTTTTCTAGTCATCATGAACGCAAGTAGTACCAAACCCATATGACTGAGTGACATTTGTGGGAACACAAACGGAGAAGCTTTCAAACATCAAAAAGGACACAAAAATGAAGAGTAGCTATACAAGTGGCTGATTTATTGTTGAAAACTGAAGCACTAGAGATTGACACCATCCTGTTTGTTGCAGTATCTAATACAATTTTGCACACTCATGGTCTATTATGACCTGCAGCTATTAAGTTATATTACTGTACTGAAGATCTGAATGCTTTGTTCATGAATCATACTGATCTGACTCAAGTTTAACTCTCAAGCTTCAGAAGCTCATTCGTCATTTGAAGCTATATGATAGGTATGTTTGGAACAGACACAGATTTTGGTCTTTATTTAGTAAAAATGTATCTTGAGTTTATGATTCCTGAATGAATTGATGATCTTTTCCAGGAAATGGTTGCTGTAGTTCGCAAAACCTCTCTAAATGATTTGTTTGTGAGTCAGATCAATTCCCGAGTTCACTTAGAAACATGGTTTACTGAAGGGTTTATTTTACCTGCAATCTTAAACATCATGTAAAAATGAACAATGTTTTCTTTGCGCAGTTTCAAGGATTAAGAGAACGCATGTCTGGGTTTCTGCCAGAGAATGAGTCTTATGTGGTCATGTAAACACACAAGTGGCTTTCCTACAGGTTTTTGACGAATATCTGAAGTAACAAATGAATAAAAGATATGCCGCAAACACTGTTTTTAAGTCTTGAACAACTTGAACCACTCGAAAAATGTGGTTTTCTGGTGTGCTTTGAAAACTAATCATTTCACAAAACTGTCTGAATGACTTGTCCATGAATCAGACTGATCTGACTCAAGTTTAACTTACAAGCTCCAGAAGCTTGTTTGCAAGCAGTATGGAAGTTTTTATAATACTTTTTGGTGCTTTTGAGTCATGTAAAGCTAGAAAACCCCATTCAGTGCAACCTTCCTTTAGTGTAAAAATTTCTGCTTCTAAATAATGGTTTGTTACAATACAATTTCTTTTGAATTAAGGTTCCTGTACTGGTATAAAATATATATATATAATACCAAGATAGTATAAGCATGTGTAATAAAATCAGAAAATAAAACACTGACAAAAACATCAGCTAAAAGTAGAACCAGAGAGCTCTTAAAAGTAACACACAGCATAAGAGCCGAAAATAGCTGACTGCTCATTCAGAAGCACTGCTCACGCAGCAATTACACCACAGCAAGTCATTGGAACCCTTAAAACACTGGCCGTTTTCAGATGTTATCGGATGACAGATTTATTCTTTATTAATGATAATGATACCCCAGTCACTCTATTTTCAGCCAGTCTTGGTTATTTCCAGACATATTTAGCACTGGCAAATCCGGGTGTTTTATTTCCACAGAATAGTTGAGGCTTAAAATCTGAGCTGAAACCACAGACCACACTATGGCACTACGTAATGCCTGATTAAAGAGGGGGAAAAGTGTAGGCCGAGCGAACAGCAGGCGATCCCTTCATTCGGTAACAAAGATGAAGCAAGTGGCCCATCAGCATTGCTTTGCCCCAAATGATCTTAGCACACAGTGAAGCAGGGCTGGACGCCAAGTTTTCATAGTACAAGTATGCGCAAAAGAGAAATCAAAAGTCACCCATTTCTGTCAGGGAGCTTGAGGGGCTTTTCTGCTTTTCTCAAAGTGACTGACAGATGTTCAATCTAAGGCCCTGCCAGTATTTGGAGCACGTGGCCATTTTAAGACAAATGTCACATCATGTGATATCAAAAGCGAAACTCCACTTTAGTGGCGTGCTTTGCTGTTGTGCTATCATAACTATAGCTGATAAAACCGATGCTTAAAACTTAATTACATACATAAATGCAGAAACTGTGATTAGATAAAGGACTATAAACTAACTATATTCACTTGCCACAAATGAGGTTCACCTCTTTGGAATTTTAAGTTTCAGTTCTGCTCTAATGCTCTCAGCACAAGAAAATGAAACTAAATGAATTACAGACAGACAGGAGACACTTGAAGCACCTGATAGATTCAGGTTTTCTTTGTGTGCAAAAAAAAAAAAGCATTGATTTCCTCATAAACAAATCTTTCCTGTCCTATAATGGTACAAAATGAATGAGCGATTGGGCTGTGCCCTTGGCACGGTGCGCCCTCTAGGCGTTGTCTTCGCTGTTTTGGCTTAGTTAATTGAATGACTTGCTCTACTGGACTTTCCAGCCCAGTGACGTGCTAAAATGAGGTTCTACCTTCAGCTTCAGATGCCTTTTTCTCTCATCAGAGACAACAGGGACACATAATGAAGGTGCTCTGGTATTTCCCACACCCTCCTTTATCTCTTTAATTCCTCATTCTTTCAAATGTAACGTTAGAGGTGAGGCTCACCTTTCCAGATGATGAGTGTCTATTTTCTAAATGCTCAATAACTGCCGTGGTACAAAGGTCAATTTTTTTTTTTAGTATTTCTAATACTATAATAGTAGAAATTATACTTCTATATTAAGCCTATTTTTACTCACAGGTTATTTTATTTACATTTTAGGGAAAATCCTCAGTTTAAAATTGTGTACAAAGAGCATTGTAAGTCGTTGCTTTTATAATGCTCACAAAGCAATCCCAAATCAGGGTATCTCTGGTATCAGTCAACAACAAAAATAAATAATATAAATAAATACCACAGTGAAAATAAGACAAAAAGATAAAACATTTATATCTTAAATTTTTTTTTCTTGCAGAAAAATCTTAATATCCTTAAAACAAGACAACGTATTAGATAAACTGATTTTGAAGTTTAAAGTACTACCCAAAATGTGTCAAATACACTATGCTTCAATTAGGAACAAAACATATTAGCCACGGAGGTAATAAATACCCCATTTAATACATTTTATCAAAAGGGAAAGCGATAACATCTAAGAAATCAAATTAATTCTGTTCTTTTAAACTTTCTATTTATCAACTTCCTATTATATAAAAGTTTTTGCCAAAGTATAAATCAGCACAATGATTTTCAGAAATGTTTATTGAGCACTAAATCAATATATCAGAATGACTTCTTAAGGATCATGTGACACTCAAGACTGGACTAATGGCTACTGAAAAGTCAGCTTACATTTTAAAATATATTAAAATATAAAGCTATTTTAAATTGTAATAATATTTCACAATATTACTTTTAGCATTTTCACTATGATTGATTAAATAAATGAAGCTTTGGTGAGCGTAATGCTTTCTTCAAAAACACTGAAAACATTTTTATTGGCCATAAAACTTTAAAGTGCAATGTACAGTTAGGTCCATATACGTTTAGACACAGGCACAATTTTATTGTCTTAGCTGCTGACCAAACATATTCAAGTTACAGTTATATAATGAATATGGGCTTAAAGTGCACACTCTGATCTTTAATTTGAATCTCATCAAAATTGGAGGAAAGGTTAATGAATTAAAGCTGTTTAATATGTACCTCTCCCCTTTTTCAAGGGACCATAATAATTAGACAATTGACTCAAAAGCTGTTTCAGGCATTGGCTATTCTTTCATTATTTCTACATTAATTAAGCAAGTAAAAGATCTGAAGTGGATTTTCCATGTGCCATTTGCATTTGGAAACTGTTGCTGTGAACCCTTATCATGCGGTCAAAGAAGGTGAAACAGTGAAACAAGGTGAAACAGCCAATTGTTAGCCTTCAAAAACAAAACAAAACCATCAGAGATAGCAGGAACATTAGGAGTGGCCAAATCAACAGTTTGGTACATTCTGTGAAAAAAGAATGCACTGGTGAGCTTAACAACATGAAATGGCCTGGACGTCCATGGAGGACAACACTGATGGATGATCAGAGAATCCTCTCCATGGTAAAGAAAAACCCTTTCACAACATCCAGCCAAGTGAAGAACACTCTTCAGGAGGTAGACGTGTCACTGTCAAAGTCTACCATCATGAGAGCAAATACAAAGGGTTACTCACAAGGTGCAAACAAGGCATCTAAAAACATTTTAAAAGCCAGACAACTTCTGAAAAAGCATTCTTTGGATGACTGAAATTAAGATCAACCTGTACCAGAAAGGCGGGAAGAAAAAAGTACGTAGAAGGCTTGGAACAGCTCATGATCCAAAGCATACACCATCTGTGAAACATGGTGGAGCAGTGTGATGGCATGAGCATGCATGGCTTCAGTGGCTTTGGGTTACTGGTGTTGAGTGATAATGTGACAGAAGACAGAAGCAGCCAGATTAATTCTGGAGTGTATAGGGATATACTCTCTGCCCAGATTCAGTCAAATGCAGTAAGCTGATTGGGTGGTGCTTCATAGTACAAATGGACCATAATATACAGCAAAAGTAACCCAGGAGTTTTTGATGATAAAAAAGTGGAATTTTCTGCAATGGCCAAGTCAATCTCCTGATTTCAACCCAATTGAACATGTATTTCACTTGCTGCAGACAAATCTGTGTTCCCGTAGAGCATTGCGCTATCAAGTGCGAGGTTGGGGGTTTGATTCCCCGGGAACACATGATAGGTAAAAATTGATAGCCTGAATGCACTGTAAGTCGCTTTGGATAAAAGCATCTTCTAAATGCATACATTTTATTTTTAAATTTAAATTTAAATCCAAAGGAAGAAAGACCCACAAACAAACATAAACTAAAGTCAGCAGCATTAAAGACCTGGCAAGGCATAACGAAGAAGCCAAAGGAGTCATCACAAACCCAGTCTGGTGATGTCCATGAGTTCCAGACTTAAGGCAGTCACAGCCTGCAAAGGATTCTCAACAAAATATTAAAGGGGTCATTTGATGAGATTTAAAATTTTCCTTTCTCTTGTGAGTGTTACAAGCTCTTGGTGCATAAAGATCTTTAAAGTTGCAAATACTAAAGTCTCAAATCCAAAGAGATATTCTTTATAAAAGTTAAGAGTCAACCACAAACCCCCTAAAACGGCTTGTTTTAAAATGCCCCTACATGTCTACGTAACTATGTGGGAAGATTTGCATAGCGCCACCCAAATGTTTACTTAAAGAAAGAAGGCACACATTTTATTCTTGCTGTTGCTGTTGTGGAAGAGCCAGGGTGTTAAATTGTGAAAGCAAGATATAAGTGATTAAGTTGTATTTACAACACTGTTCCAGAATTTTACAGAGGATAGCCTACAATGTCGGTGTCTGTTTCTATAAAGTTGGGCAATTCCAACTTTGCAAGGGCAGTCTGGCGCTTCTTACTCACAGTCTTTAAGTAGGTTTTTATATGTAAAGGATTTGCCACTGATTAATCGAATGTGAGTTTTGAGGCAGTGTAGAGTGAAAATGGAGGGACTGTTGTAATAAAATTGTTGTAATTTCTAATCATTTTATGTTACATTTTTGTTCAACACCTTTAAATTAAAGCTTGAAGTCTTCACAGCAATTTCATCTTGAATGTTTCATTGGAATACACAGCCAAAATTATGAGAATTGTGTCAGGGTCCAAATATATATAAACTAGGGATGCAACAAATATTCGACAACTGAAATTATTCAGCCAAAAATAGCAACTAATGACTAAAGTGATCAAATAGAGACACGCACTAATACAGCAAACATGTCTGCAGTGTGAAAGTATTTTACCTATCAGAGAAAGACAAAGAAATCATTACAAGCATGAAGCACTGACAGCAAAAGACTGTTTAGTGCTGTATCACGTCTCCGATTAGAAGAATAAGTGGCTGATGCTGGAGGTTAGGCTTCTGTATGAGGATTGAAATCACGAAATGACCTCAAACAATTAGTAAACAGCAGAATGTTATATTTTCGAATTCATCCATGGATTGCATTTATTTTGAGAGTGCTGCACAAGCTCACGGCGCCAGGGTTCAAAGTCCAAAACGCGAGGACAACTTGCGCTGAACTCGTCAGTTGCTCAGTTACAATTTTGTGATTTTTTTTTTTTTACAAAGGCATGTCACAATTTGATACGTGTGACAAACATCTGTCCAAATTTATAATGAGATTGATTTAGAAGAGAAGCACTAAGATCTTCTTGCGGGTTTCTGTCAAAATAAAAGCAGATAAAAAGCAACAACTCCATCGACATTCATACATGACAGTATTGTAATTTTACCGTCATTCTGTAAAATAAAATAAAAAAGACAATAATAATGATACTTATAATTACCCTACAACAGCACTGTTAATACATTTATTATAACATTCAGTGTTCAAATTGTGATCTGTAATATATTGTAATGTTTTAAAAGAAGTCTCTTCTGCTCAACAACTTATAAATTTTAAGTTAAATTGTGAAAAAAACGTGTTCGGTCTTTGGCCTTCGGCCCAGTGTTTCATTTTGTTCGGCTTCGGCCAAGGTTTTTCCATTTCAGCGCATCCCTAATATGGACCTTACTGCATATTCTTAAATCTTATTATCATTCATAATTTTATTTAAGGATGTTAAGATATTTTTTAAATTCATCAAATTCATTTGTCAGTACACGTTTTATGTTTGTACACATACTTAACCAGTGGATTGCTTGACAAGAATCACATATGAAGCAATTATAATGACACAAATGAAATCTTTTGCCACAGTGAGTTAATGATTCGCAGCTATGCAAAATAAAATAAACACAAGCATGCCTCGGATGCAGTTAAGCCATAAATTCATGGGTAATTTTCTACTGGCAGCTGACAGCTTGCATCTATTAGAAGTTGGAACAGTGCCTATATGCTAACTAGGTTCAACAGAGGTGCAAAGTGAACAATGTAGTGCAGAGATGAGCGTGACTTTGCCCTGTGTCGTTGAGAACACTGCTGTTTCTTTTTGATGTTGGTCATTTGGACAGTTACATATGGCAGGGGTGTGAGTGGGAAAGTGTGGTGGATTTTCAAATAAGAGAGTTTAGTCACCGGCTAATGGTCAGAATGGCACAGCCCATGCACGTGAGTCGACTGGTGGAGTTGTTTGTAGCTGATGACAGCGTTTGCTCTCGCCCATTCATCACGTAAAGCACATATACACAACACATTTTCAAATCTCACACACCCTTTCGAATGCTGACTACACACACACACACACCTAAACACAAACAGAACTGTGCAAATTCTTCACAAAGGCCCTCCCTGAAATGTAACCAAAGCCACAAACTGGACAGCAGGGCTACTCCGGTTTCCAAACAATTCCAGGGAAAGCGATGAACTCATCTCCCTGTAAATATACTGTGGTAAACTCCTCCGTTCTTTGAGTGTTCAGGATGTCAGAATATGTGTTTGGTAGGTGATGTCATTCTATGCAGAGTCCCAGAAAAGGTAAACAGTGAAGTCGTGTAAAACAGGTCTAAAAGTTGGTGGCCTGTGACTAAAGCAGTCCATATATCAAAGATGGAGGAGGAACCAGGAAGTGAATCAGCTGATTCCACACCCATCAAGGGAAAATACAGAATAACAATGGATTCTTTCTAAGACCACATTTAAATCCAACGAGAGCTGTTTGGATATAATTCCATGTCTGTCTGCTGCCTAATATAGTACCAATCACAAACTAAACTAAAAAATAATAAGTAAAATTAGCAGCACAACAGTTAAACATTGAAAATAAAAAATGTTTCTACAGCACCAAATGGGCATATTAGAGTGATTTCCAAAAGATCATGTGAAAATTCAGCTTAGCCATTACAGGAATACATTTTCAAATGTATTAATATTTTAAGTTAAATTGTAATGTTTTTTACTGTATTTTTGATCAAATAAATTAACATAAAAAAATTAAAATCTTACCAACCCTAAACTTTCAATGGTAGTGTATAAATATACATGCATATACAGTAGGAAACAAGTCAAGAGCAAAATCTTAACAAGTGTTGCACATTAAAACGTGAGCATTTTCTTAAATTTCATCTCGGCATGACTGGATTTGTTGTTACTTGCTACTTCACACATCCGCAAAATTATGACTACAAATGGTTGTAAAAGATATTCACAGAAGTTAAATTACCCATAATTTGAGATGAATGCATAATAAATGTTCACACAACCTACAGACCATTTGAGGTTTTCTCTACAGAAGAAGCCATTGTGACTTTTCCATCAACCTTTGCAACTGTTTTGTAACACAATCTGTGAAAATAAAGCCCATTTTGCTCATTGTGTTCTTTTTTGTTCCTTTTCATGCACTGCTTAGTGGAGTTAATTGTTGTTGGAGCATGAGGCAGCGTCATCCTGCACGGGCAGTGGTTAGGCTTTGTGGTCAAGTCAGAGACAGCAGGCTCCAGTTCGCAGTCCTATACAGACACAGCTACTGGTTTCAGGCGGGCTCCGTTTATTTAAAGATGGACAACCCTGTGAAAGGCCTCACTACTGTCTCATGGCAACAAGTCTCAGTTCCTAGATGTCAAAGCCATGCATTTTTTTTTTTTTAAATCTTGGGTCATCCTACAGGCTTCTTTGTTGTAACTTTTGATAACTTTTATGCCTTTTTAACAACTGTCTCCCATGACTTTCATGCATCCACAAAAGATCTAAATGCCTGAATTAGTCAATTTGCATTTTTCAACACTAGTCATATCGAGATGAAGCTCAAGAGAACAGTGAAAGTCCACTGATGCAAAGAAAAGCAGCAAGCCCTCACATACACTTCACACAGGAAGTTCAAAGTGAGACCAAACAGGAAATGAATAACATGATAACTTACTACCTGATGACTAGAGACTGCTAACAGCAGGTCGATCCAAACACACCCACCACACATCCTTTTTTTTTTTTTTTTTGCTCTCTACTGCAGTTGTAGAATTTTGAAGACAAAAAAGATGGAAAGCCGAATGGTTCAGAAGAATTAAACTGTGCACATGTGCTACTTTACTTTTTAAAGCCAGCATATTTTGGTTAAAGTCATGCTGGTTAAAAGTTTATTTAGATTTCAATCACAATCACTTAGATAAGTGGTCTAAATGTATTTTATTTTTTCTGTGGAAGGCATAGGACAATAAAATGTTCGTCCAATCATATCCCTCAGTTGGAGGGCTATGATAGGCTCTTCTACCTGGCTGTCAACGTTTGTATTTGCAAGCCTCCATGTCCCCTGTTTGTGCAGACATAAAATGTGACCCTGGACCACAAAAGCAGTAATAAGTAGCATGGGTATATTTGTAGCAACAGCCAACAGTATTCAAATATCATATAATATTTTAGTCAAAATTATCTATGTTTCTTTTATGGCAAAAATCTTTAGGGGATTCATCTAAGTAGGATATTATTAAAATAATAGGATATTATTTATCATTGCATCCTCAGATTCCAGATTTTCAAATAGTTGTATCTCAGCCAAATATTATCCTATCCTAACAAACCATACTAATCAATGGAAAGCTTATTAATTGAGCTTTGGATTGGATTGGAAAAAACAGTGGTTTTGTGGTCCAGGGTCACAAATGTCATCAGCGTGGTCCATTACGGTATTGCAGACTGAGCGAGAATGGAAGGTGTTATTAATGTAATATTATGTACTGTAATATTTTTCCACCGGTGAATGAGACATGAGGTAACCTAAACCCTCCACCAACACTGTCTCTCAATGTGTCGCTGGTTGGCCTCTGGTCTGCCTGAGTGTGTTCATGTGTTTTGGAGGAGGCGTGGCTGTGGAGAGTGATTTGCAGGGAGAGTGGGATCTTATGGTTTCACAGCTAGCTTGCTATCGTTAACATCTAAAAAAAAAAAATCACCTATCCTTCCATTTAACTTCTCTAGCACAATGAATTTTCCCATGTGGTACACAAAACTTCAGCTTGTCTATTAATGCCTTCAGATTAGTAATGGCTGATTCATACGATTCCCTGCTTAAATTACCTTTCTTGAACTAGCAATTCACTGCAGCCATAATCATTGCCAATATCAAGACAAAAGTGCAAATCCTGCAGAATAAAACAGTGCAAATTGATGTTTTAGTTCTCAAGTGGACAATGAAACAATACATTAATATTTGGCTTATTATGAGACCAGTTAAAAGGGGGCTTTTCTTTGATGTTTTCAATTATGGAACATAAAAATGTGTAATGGAGAACACTGGCTTTAGGAGAGGACCCAAGAGATACCGGCTGTGCTTATGTATTGGTTTGTTTTCTAAAAATGTGTTATTTCTGTCTGGTGTGTCCACCATCAGTTTATTCTAAAACATATACCAAGTGCAAGATTTCACATTAACATAGTTTCAAAATTTAGCTTTGTTTTGTTTAAGTGAAAAATAAAAAAATAAGCCACAGTGAAAACAACAATTCAAGATCACATCTGCACTGTGACTCATTGACCACCATGTCTGTCACCTATGCCATATCCTATTCATGATTGATTCTTCAAGTTCTCTAACTCATTTTGGAGTTCCCCTTTTCCCAGCGCATTAACGTCATTCATGCTTTCCACAGGACTCAGGGTTTGCAACAGTGGCTAATAAAAAATACAAGGCAAGGTGCAGCACACGCAAAGTTTTGCTGACTACCACGTCATAAACCATAATAGCTCATGTGTTTATGATGGCAATGCAATTTCTCTTACATTCAGATCTTGTTTTTTCCTGCTGATTAAAAAAAAATAAATAAATTAAACAAAAGTTTTAAAATTGCATTGCTCATCTGAACAAGCAGAGTATAGCAGGCTGGGGCCAGAGAAATATGTTTTACTTGCACCATCAAGCCAGTGTTTCACTGTGACTGTATATTATATTCTCTGACCATTAATATGTCTTTTATATGCGCAGCATAATTGGATGTACGGTACTGCTGTTACAAAGTCATAAAAGTATCAATATCTAGCTGGCTAATTTAAAGGTTTTGGAGTGACTGATTGAAAATAACAATAAAGAACTCTAGAAATAATTTTAGTAGTGTACTGATGTTAAATATTTTAACTTGAAGACTTATTATATAAAATCTTTAAAACAAGATTTATTTTCGTAAAGCAAAACACTGCATGACAAATTAAACTTGGATAAAGGGAAAAACTCTGGAATTGCAGTAAAATAGTGTTTATGAATTTATTGCTGTATATGTATATTTTTAGGTTATTCAAAAATGAATGTTTATTTATGAAAAACTAAAATGATAAAAAATATTTTACTGACAGATATACAGGTACATCTCAGTAAATTAGAATATAGTGGAAAAGTTCATTTATTTCAGTAATTCAACTCAAATTGTGAAACTCGTGTATTAAACACAATGGACCAACACCAGCAGATGACATTGCACCCCAAATCATCCCAGACTCTGGAAACTTAACACTGGACTTCAAGCAACTTGTGCTATGAGCTTCTCCACCCTTCCTCCAGACTCTAGGACCTTGGTTTCCAAATGAAATACAAAACTTGCTCTCATCTGAAAAGTGGACTTGGACCACTGGGCAACAGTTCAGTTCTTCTTATCCTTAGCCCAGGTAAGACGCCTCTGATGTTGTCTGTGGTTCAGCAAATTCCTTGACCCATCTGTGTGTGGTGGCTCTTGATGCCTTGACCCCAGCCTCAGTCCATTCCTTGTGAAGTTCACTCAAATTCTTGAATCGATTCAGCTTGACAATCCTCATAAGGCTGCAGTTCTCTCTGTTGGTTGTGCATCTTTTTCTTCCACACTTTTTCCGTTAACTTTCTGTTAACATGCTTGGATACAGCACTCTGTGAACAGCCAGCTTCTTTGACAATGAATGTTATCCTCCTTGTGAAGGGTGTCAATGATTGTCTTTTGGAAAACTGTCAGATCAAGTCTCCTCTTGAATGTATAGCCTAGTGAACCAAACTGAGAGATCATTTTGAAGGCTCAGGAAACCTTTGCAGGTGTTTTGAGTTGATTAGCTGATTGGCATTTCACCTTATTCTAATTTGTTGAGATTGGTGGGTTTTTGTTAAAGGTGAGCCAAAATCATCACAATAAAAAGAACCAAAGACTTAAACTACTTCAGTCTGTGTGCATTGAATTTATTTAATACATGAGTTTCACAATTTGAGTTGAATTACTGAAATAAATGAACTTTTCCACATCATTCTAATTTACTGAGATGCACCTGTAGACAAACATTTCGACATTGGGCCAATCGACAATGTTCTTATTGTAACTCCCTGCAAAGATTCCCATTATCTGTTTTGGCATAACTTGTCAATGTCGCCTCGGGTAATGTGACAACACATTTAAAAAATTCACATAAACTTCGATCAAACTGTGCTATTCTTGCTTCCTACACACTCATAACCTTTTCATTCAGGTTTGAACTGGAATAAAAACCGCTGAAGCATAAGGCCTTCAGTCTGCCAAAAGTCCCTCCATGCATTTGCCTTGGAGCAGTTGATTTAAACTATGAAAAAAAGTGGGCCTAAATCAACTGGCTTTATTTATGATCGTCCATAAAGAAGCATTGTTGAGTATAGGGTGTCTTAGTCAGACAGTGCGGCTGCGAGCGGGATGAGCTATGTGGGTGCTTTGGTGCTGAGTTTGTCCTCTGATTAGGTCACGGATCCTGCATGGGTTAATGTGTAACTCTCGTGGCTTACTGCGCTTGCCAAGTCCAGCAAACATGAGGAGGAGTGGGAGGGAGATATGGCTGGCTCCTAATCAAATATGCTATCAAATCGTGCAATTTCTCGACCTTGTTAACATACGTTGGGCCAGAAAAGGACCTGTATGGGGCACAGAGGGGGAGTGTTGATAAGGTCACAGAAAACCAAACCATGTGCTCTCTAATTTACACAGACTCATAAATTAACACTATATCTCTATCTGTCTGACATGCACACAGATGCATTTCTTGTACATGCAGCACCACGCTTACATTTTAAACTTTATCCCAGTTTTATTGCTAAATGGGCTGCTGATTTTCTTCCCCTACACATTACGCATAATTCATATGAACTTTAGAGCTGTGTCCTGAATCTGGCTGCTGTAATTTCGGAGCTAAAAGATGACGCTTGTGGTTCATTTGCTCATATCCTGTGGGCAGGCTGAGGCTCTTCCTCCTGCATGCAAAGTCAGATGCCTTGGTCGTCCATGAGTTGATGTCTAACAGTTTCATGATCTGGTCGCATTTCATTTAAAAACCAAAGGATACAAATAATTGTCAGTTTCTTTTCATAATAACGAAACATTTCACACAATTTTTAATTATTGCAACATATCAATTTTTTTTTTTTTTACAACATTTTTTTTTTAAACATTGTTTAATGTTTTCAGCAATTTCCATTTTCAAATCATTATTCTTTTTTCCGCAATACAGTAATTTCCCTTCTAAAATTTGCACAAATTAAAGGCTTTACAACAAATATTACTATGTATGGAACACAAAAACTGCAATTAAGTTTAAATTAAAATTTAGTCTTTCATTCATATATATGTGTGTGTGTATGTATGTATGTATATACATACATACACACACACACACACACATATATATATTTATAGAATTATAGAATATATATATAAACACATATACACACGCCACACACACACACACACATAAATTATGTATAAATTATACACTTCCTTATGTCCTTGTGTTTTTGTCTTTTCTTTTCCAACTTTTCTTCACAATATGTGTTAATTAACCTACTGGTAAAGGATTGATAAAAAAAATCTTTAATTTCAGTCACACTTTATTTTAAGTTCTAATTTTTGCTATTTACAACCTATTAACTAAAACTTTTGCCTCAAACTTCTTATTTGCTGCTTATAAATAGCTTTCAAGGTAGTTGTTAAGTTTAAGTGTCATGTAAGATTAGGGATGTAGAATATGGTCATGCAGAATATGTGCTTTATGAGTACTAATAAACAAGCAATATGTTAATAATAGGCATGTTAATAAGCAACTAGTTAGTAGAGAGAATTGGTCCCTATACTAAATTTTACTGAATTATTTCTTAATCCAGATCAGATCCTATGCACACTGTTGTCATAACTTGAGTCATACAAAGACTGGCAGAAGAAAATTGGATTCCAGCGGATGAGACGAGACAGAAGAGGCACGCAGACATTGGCTTCATTAGAGGAGAATATTGAAGCCACAAGGTAACCCCAGGGCCCGTCTCACAACCCAGCTCTCTCAGCGAGACAGAAGGAGATCGAGAGAGATGTTTGTATTGTACCTCTCACACTCTCTTTCACTTCATCTCCATCTCCCCTCCTTCAGTCCAGAATGGGTTATTAGGTCATACGGATGTGTTGAATAGACATTCCCATGTAGAGCCAAGAAGGAAGCAATCAACGTGCAGGCATGTAGTTGAAATGCCAGTGAGATTAATGGATAGTTTGCTGCCGTTCTAGACTACAATATGCATCCTGAATGGCCAACTGCATTCCACCATCTTTGCGCCTGTTATCTTCTCCCATGTCCTGGGAAAGTATTTTTCAAATGGAGTTCTTCAAGTGATTTAAATTCATTTATGCTGCGCCTCCTACTATGTAAAACTATGTGGATGAATGACTCACCCATTATTATACAACAATAAACAAGTCCATGGGAAGTTGACTAATTTATTCACTTTAACATTACATTTCATCTAGTTGTGTTAAAATGGAAAAACGTGTCATGTAATACGAGCTAAAATACAGCAATACTAGTACTTCAGGCAACCCAACGACAAGTAAACCTTAAAAATCTGTCATTTTACAAATCACTAATGTGTAACATGTTGCAGTGACTAAATGCTAAAAGAGGCTGCTTTTGAAGACCAAAAAGACATTGCTAGATGTCAATGTGCATTTGATGTGGGCAATGATATATGCCCATCAAATGCAAGAAAGATGACTAAGGCTGAACAGTCTGACAATCAAGCTGAAGAAAGTAAAATATATGTATTTATGAGAAATACTGTACAAATATTGTCATCTAAACATGCCTTTTGTCACAAAGTTCATAGACACTTACTTTCTTCAAAGACGCCGCAAATATTGGACATGTCATGCATGTGGCCTTCTGAGTCTTCTCTGACTCCAAAGGTTCTAGAAACTTAAACTATGTATTAAAAATGTCCTTCTGAGGTCACCGGATAACAGCAGCATGATGTCACCAATGTTTTCGATAAAAATTCCACTGCACATTCCTCAGAGACAACAATGTTTAGTGTCAGAGGGACAAGTGCGTAAGAACTAGACAAATGCTAAATGGAAAAGGAGAATGTTTATTGTAACGGGACAGCAGGACTTGCATCAAAATAGCAAGGGAAGGAAAAGAAAATTAGCCAAAAGGCTTCAAAACAAGACAAATTCACTTTCAAAACCCTCAAAAGGCACAATGTAGATAACTTTCTGGACTTTCTTTACCACAGATGTAAATCTACTGTATCTAGGCCGTAGTGTAGGCAGCGAGTGACTGTAGGCCTTTATGAGCCTCCTGGCTCGCTCTGAGATGTTTAAGACTAAATTTATCCTCAACAAAACACATCAATTAAACAATGTTTGCTGTACTCTGGAGTCAACCCCTGCATGTTACATATAAACCATGCCTTAAGTCAAAAAGGCTTTCATTAGATTTACTGATATTTACACTACACAGTACGAAAAGTAACAATTACACATCAATAAGAAATTTGTGAGCCCCAGATGCCATTTATTAGATGTAGTGCACCACAATTTTTGTTTTAATAACTTGGGAATCTAACATATTAAAGAGGCGGAATCATACAAAAAACACAGTAACTTTCAGAACTCAGCACTTCCTCCAAAAATATTATTTATTGAAACAAACCACCAATTATGACCCACTGACTCATACAAAAACTAATGACTGTACACATTTAGATTAACAACGCCCACTGCATGCTGAGAAACTTGGCCTGCCTGTGATGAGGAAGTAGGATATTGTAGATTATTTCCTAAATTTCAGAACAATAAACATTAAGAGTGCAATGCAAAAGTCTGACGAAATGTATGGTATTCCCAATTGTGTGTAGCACCTACTACTCTGCACATTCTGATGAAGGGCTCATTGTTAGGATATTAACAAACTTCCTGATCTCTTTTTCATTAAACAGAAAAGGGTAATGTTTAAAGTTAGCGTGAAATCCTGTTTATTTAATATAATTTAGACTTTTTTTATTTCCCTCGTAATTTCGTAATGTTTAATCGAAATGTTATGACTCAATCTTCTGGTAAAATGTCACATTTCTCTCAGGTGACATATGCCAGATTTCTCATTTAGTCTGCTTAAACTCCATCCCTTTGAACCGAACCAAGTCCCCAACATACATTTTTGTCTTTTTCGATAACCTAGACAATGGGAAAAAAGATCTGTCACTACTCATGCTAAGTACTTTAAGTACTGGTCACTCTTTTTCATGCAATTACAGTGGATGGGGACTGAGACATCCAAGCTTGAAAAAAGGTGCAGAAGCACCATAAAAGTAGTCTTCTCAAGTTACACAATAGCTTTGTATAATGAACAGCCCAAAATTTAGACATGAATGACATGAATAATGACAGGCCGACAGCTCTGCACATCATTCTGAAAGATTCGAACATCAGAAAAGCGCAGGTAAAGTTCATTGTTAACAATCTCCCTAATCATTTCAGTCTTGACAGTTCGAGCAACGCATTTAAGCTGGTATTGTTTTATGAACCTGCCAAGTCAAGTCATCTGAAGTCAATACAAAAGTTTGAGTGAAATATTCCTTTAAAAGATACAGTGGCAAAAAAAAGGCTGCTGGATGAAAAAGGATGAAAAATAGTCATGAAAAAATAAATGACTTTATTATAAAGGGAAAACACGACTCCTTCAAATCCTCCTGGCAACTAAAACCACCCGAGCTCTTCAATGCATGATTTCATCTAGACTGTTTCTGTATTTGAGAGAGAGTAAACTTCTTCCCCAAGTACAACTGAGAGAACAGCAGTAACTGTAAGATACGTAGTAAACAGATGCTCAGACGTGGCATAGCAGTGACCTCCTGAGCTCTGGCATGTGCCCTCCTCTCAGACATCCTGAGCATTGCGGAGTTGTGCGAGCGTGTGTTTGCACTTAAGCTCTCCTCTTATTTCATGCACCCTCAGCCACATTTGTTTTTTATGTTGGGGGACATGGTCAAAGACTGCTCTGATCCGACTGCCTTGATCCTTGTACACTAGAGACAGTGCCGTGCTCATTTGAACCAGCCCAGAGACGACTTCAAAGCATGACATTAATGTCTAACAGCAAAAGGAAGTATATCCTCTTTCCATGTATTGTGATCTTTCGGTTGAGAAATGCCCAACAGTAGTGGACGAATAAGAGGGAGGGGGAAGAGCCAGAAACATTACAAAAAATATATTTTATACAAAGAGATAGAGAGGCCGGCCACATCTGTAGAGCATTTGTGTCTCCACACCCACTTTCGGACAAAGCAACAAACAATCAAATACAGAAACGCACAAAAAATATGGTGAAAACTAGCTATGACTAACTCTCTAACTTACCAAGAGCAAAACTTAAGTAAAAAAATTGGCTTTGGCATGTAAACAAAACAGAACTGCCTGCCAGTTGGCTTTATATAGTATAACTTTATAAGGAAATGCAACATAATACATAGATTCAATCAAACTAGAAGAACAATAATATGCTTCTCTGTGATGCAAGTTACTTCAGTGATTCAAATCTAAGACATACAAATCATCTGCTAAAGAAAACATCTGTTGTGACTCATGTCCTCTAACAGCTTTTTATTCCCCCAGTGGGAAATTTACCATCAGAACTGCATCTAGGATGCCTAAAGTGCTGTTCTTTTCCAAAACTCAGACCCCTGTGTGGAATATTGCACACATTAAACCACCAAAAGAAAAATCTAAGAAACAAAATCACAATGTGTCACGTTTTGTGTGAAGTGTTTTCAAATATACAAAGAATGAAATAAAATATAATTTAATTTAATAATATTATTATTAAGAATAACACTTATATACATATAGTTGCAATCCAAATTAATTATAAATTATAATTATTAATGCCTCATTCATTCATTCATTCAAATTATTCATTGACCTGCAAGACATTTTGCTGCCAATCTAATTTTATGAAAACAATTTAACAAAGGCATCAGTAAACTACTATAGAAAGTTTAATAATGCACATTTGAGTGATTTTGAGAAAATAGTTAATAATAAAAAGTTTAATTGAAAAAAATTAATTGGTTCTAAACATATTATTATGTTTATTATTCAACCAAAATTTTGCCATTCAAATTTTGAGCTTAATCTTTCCATCTTTAAGAATTTAGAAGCTTCTCTTAACTCTACACTGCAATCTTGGCCTATTCCTCACTTAAAAAAGCTTAAAAATCACTAATGATCTTTGGTTTTCACATTGCCACTCCTTTCTTCAAATTCCACCAAATACTTTCGAAGAGATTTGAATCTGAAGACTGAACAGGCCATTCAGGAACATTATACAACCGATCCCTGAACCAACTTCATTAGATTTGGATGTATACTTTGGGTTGGCTGACCTGCATGAAAGTCCAAAAGCATCATAATCTTTGCCAAAATGGCGTGATTTTTCAATGAATCCATGATGTCCTTCATATAGTTAAGATTTTCTCTTCCTGCAACAGCATAGCATCCCTATAACAGACTGGTGCTCCTCCATGTTTGACCATGGAGATTGTGTTCTTCTGCTCATATGCTTTGCCCCTTTTGCACCAGACAAAAGACGATGATCAGACGCTGATCCACAGGTCCAAAAAGTTCCAGTTTGGTCACATCATTTCATAAAATATTGTTTCAGAACTCAACAAGTCTATTCAAATTAATTTGAGCATTTTCAAGTATGACTTTATGTTCGTCTTGATCAAAAGTGGTATTCATCTAGGTGTCCTGACATCAAGGCCATGCTCGTCTAGTGTTCTTGTACTTACTATTTTTTTCTCCTTTCATCAGGTCATGTTCCAAGTCTTTGACAGTAAATTGAGGGTTTTTCTCAGTTGCTCTGATCAAACATTTTATTCCCCACGATGATATTGTGCTTTTATTCAATGGCCTCAAAGGTACAACAAATTTTTAACTTATTAATAAGGCTGCCAGCTGTCTCTAGAAACCTTTAGCATCTTGAAAATTTTCTTGTAGCCACAGATAATAAAATAATGTATTCTCTATAGGTTTTGTGTTGTCTTGGCCTTATTTGCTAATTAACTTTTGCACATTCATGGGGGCTAAATATATGCATAGCTTATTCAGTTTTGTTACAGAGTCTCTAAAGACTTCATTGTGTTTTAATACAGTTTTGTACTACACCATACAAGTGACTTCAATAGGGGTTGAATAATTATGACAATGACTATTACAAAAAGCTGGCTTCCTGCTTTAGTGTTCCTTGCTTCCCAATCTAAAAAAAATAGTAAATTACATTTAAATATTGTTGGCCTTTTGACGCATTGCTTTTGCTCCTCTTTTCTAAATCACTTTGGATAAAAACAACTGCTAAATGCAGAAATGTAACACCAACGTTTCACATGTTCACTTTGACACTTTGGGATGCACATGTGAGAAAAGGACAGACAGTGTGAAAAAAGAAGCAAAAACAGAGAAAGAGGCAGTAAGAAACTTTAGCTGCTTACTTTCCTCGGCAGACAGGTCTGCTGCTGACTCAGTGCAAGTGATTCACACTGCATTGGGGCACAGTGCAATGAAAACCAGCACTCAAACTGCCCGACAGGCATCTAAAACCCATCCCTGACTCCACTACAACAACTCATCCAATTTACATCAGTGGCATCTTGGAGAACACAGATGCTTTTGTTTAGAAAAATAATGTTTTACACACTATTTGATGTAGTTTTTTTTTACTTATGTGTCAGCAGGGACTTCAGAATACACATCATCTGCAAAACTAGATAGAGAGGCAAACACTTGTACAGGGAGGGTAACTACTGTCTGAAGGCTGCTCGACTGCACCATAAAATCACAATGGCCATCACACTGAATTGTGGGAAACTACTGATGTCCTGTCTTGGCTCAGCATGCACTCAGACACTCTCTCACATGCCTAACATAATATCCCATAGGAAGAAACTGGAGATCTCTGTGAGCGGTCTAATTTTCAAGACAATTTGCTCATAAACTGGTTAAAATTAAACGAATGTTATTGTTGGAACGTAGTGCTGCTTTGCAAACAATTTTTATCTGGCACTTTATTTAAAGAAATTGTATAGCAAAAAAACATAAATGGAAACGGTGAACCTGAATCAAGGCAAACGCATGTCACAATCTGAAAAGAGATATCCATGATACCGTTATTGTACAGAAACAGAAACTCACTATGAACTCTAACTATTGACTCAACTATGTCCTTAGTTTGTGCACGAGGGATAAGACAGTTAAACATGAGTGGAAGTGCCTTGGTAACAGCATTTTACTCAATGTTTGGAAAATTTCTGTGCAATTAAATTTAAACATAGGACAGTTCGAATTTTAAGGCAGGGCTCAGCGATGCGCCAACTTAGCCATGCCCAAATTTTGTCTCTCATCAAGTTTTATATTTTGTTATAAAAAAGTCATCTTAATGGCTTCACCAAAATCCCTCCATATACTGTAAAAGTAGGATCCACCCAGCATCCATCAGCTACCTGAAGCCTTACACCATTATGGCACAGTGAAACGGAGTCCGTGCAGGTGAGTGTGTCGGCACAATCCAGATCTTGAGCTACATCCTGCCACATTTCTGTCTAATTCGTCAAATACACTGCAGGAGCCCCGGGCGTTGAAGCACTCTGGAGCGCAGTCAAAAACAATATGGAGTGGAGAGTGTGATGCTGACATAACATACGGATCCCATGCTGAATTTATGAAGGGAGAGGCCCTTCTAGTGCTTTTCATTATTCCTTTTAAACATCAAAATACCATAATGGAAGCCAAGAAGTGTCTCTTTTTGCTAGAAGCAAAATGTGCAAATATTAAGAAAAGTGGTGTGTTGAGAGAGAGACTGAGAGAAAGAGTGAAGCTAATCGGAAACATGAAAGAGCAGCATAGTAACACAAATAAAATAAACTAACCGCACAATTAGGGCTAAGCCTTTGGTTTCCTCTCAGTTATAAACAGAAAAACGGCAGGAGAACAGACATAATTACTCAATTCCTTCTCTTCAAAGTTTACATGGCACGTTAAAGCCTTTTCCACCTCTTTATTTTTTGAGACCTCTTGGATTACCCCTCTAGTATTAATATGAAGGAAGCCAAGCAGCAGCAGAGAGAGCTCTGGGTTGTCTCTCCCTCCCCTGGTTGAAAAATTACGCTTAGACATTAAACTAAGCCATGGATAATTTCATACCACATCTGATTCATAAATATGCATTCCATAAAACACTCCGTCAGTGTGAAATACAAATGACAGAGTAAAAACGTTTCATAAAAATGAAATCATAAGGTGAATACTAGATTCTAGGATGGGGTATAAAATCCCTGTGAGGGTAACATTGGTGATACAGTTTGCATGGAGACCCAGCCTGATGCAGCCCAGACCATGACTCACACATTAAGGCCTGTAAACGCACATTTTTCCCTTTAGGTACATGCTCAGTACATACAAGGATAAATCTGAGGGGATGGAAAAGCATGACCAGTGACACACTAAATGAATCCATTCTTTAATCCAGTGTGTGTCAGAGTCTGGCAAAAGACCAAAGAGGCAGCTAGACGGCCCTGGTCTGACAGTCCAACAGTGGTAAAGAAACTATGGGACCATCTCACCCACAAAACACTACATCTGCCCACCTCTTGGGCCCCACAGTGCCAATCTCACACACTGTAATTTTCCTATACTGGGCTCTGGGGACACCTTTTCATGGGTGGGCCACTGGTCTCTCCTTTTCTGTCTTGTCTCGCCTTGGAATTTTTGTGTGGGATCATGGGTCTCTAATGTCTTCCCCATGAGATATGCCTATGCAGTATTATAAAATAAACATGGATAAATAAACAGTGACTGTGTACAAGGTTTGCTTTATTCCCTACATTTTTTATTAACCTTACCATGGTTTAAGCACTTTGTGTGGGCCTTCATCATTAGTGATGCTCAATAAGGTGAACATATACTATTGTTCATACAAATGGTCGGGAATTTGAACCAGCCTAAACGCTACATACATGAATTTTACCTCAAATCATGTGGCTTGAGGAGAAGCCAGGAGGAAAAAAACACCTACTGTAGCAACCACCAGGGTTTTGTGTCGTTCGGAATTTAATTGAATGTCTCTTAAAACCCAATTCAGTTTCAAACTTTGAACTGAATTTGAACTGAAGTAGTAAACTGGCTAGAATTACAACTTGGATTTGTATTGTATATAAGCAAGCAAAAATAACCTCAATGCAAATATGTAATGATAATCTTTAGGCACAAAATAAAATAAAAGCTACATTCTGAATGCCTTCTAAAATTGTTAGTTACAAAAATGTTTGCAAAGCTTTGAGTTTTAATACAGGCTTTACAAAAACAACAACTAACAGATAAAGCGATATAATGACAGAAACGTGTATTTAGTTAATATATTTTGTCATATCAATTTTCTACAAACCTGGCAAACACATACTAACATTTTAAAAAGCACATAACACTTTAGCAACAGCATAGCAATGCCCTGGCAAACACCCACAACATCCTAACAATGAGGAAAGAACTATTAATACTACTTATTAGTATTTCTCAGCTGCCTTGCCTAAGGGCCAAATATTTTATTATCCTACCTGGGATTCAAACCAACAGCCATTTGATCCCTTGAGTGGAGCCCCCATGTTACTAAAGATGATCATTTCCATATATAGGGCTCTTAGCATGCCAATCAAACTACAAGTGCTGCTGTGGATGACTAAGATTCATCCCTCATTTCAAGTTAAGCTGAACAAAACACATCACGGTATCTCTCTGCATGAGCACAAAGAAACACACACATAGGCATAAGGGCTCATGGCAAAGAGCTTACGACAGCGAACCAGGTGTCAGTGCAATCTTCTGTTAAACAAGCTGAGTACAACAAACCCTTGATAATGGTGATTTTGGTTTTTAAATCCTTAAGGGATAGATTTTGTCAATGACAGACATGCAAACCTGCATGGGGAAACTCAGCATATCTTGAGATATAACTCCACCCCCAACTAATTCCGGCTTCTCTGACTGAGCTCAGTCAGAGGGCCAGAGAGTCAACACTGCCCCCTACCGCCTTCCTGGACAAGACTAGTATCAAAACAAGTACAGACATGCCCCAAGTAGGCGTGTATGTTTTTTCAGAGCAATGGTGAGTAACAAAACAAAAATAAGTAGTGTGCCTATCATTTGGAATTGAGCCTGGGCATTTTTGTTAATAAGTAATTGCCTCCATTTGTTGTGCTAGCATGTTAAAATGTTAAATGCTCCCTTTAATACACACTAAAGTCTTAAACAAACAGAGCCCCCTCAAGAGGACTTAACTGAGAGAATGACTCAATGCAAAGTACATAAATATTACGGGAAACTGCAGCCAATGCACCAAGCAGGTGTAATGGAGAAAGCAAGCATATCCTTCTCTCTCAATGTTCTGTCAACAAGAACCCTGAGAAAATATATCTCAAACATATGAAGGATGGCAAATCCACACCCTGGTGCAAAAGTATGCAGCCCTAATTGAATATTATATTCCAACCTATTCACTGCTTTCATTTTGAAATGTGTTCACAAGGCATTGCTGTTGATCAGGCATTGGCAAGGCAAGGTGGCAATATTACTGCTAGACCTCAAAGTGCATCTGCGTGACAAGCCACAAAAGGCCAAGTAATATTTTTTTTCTGCAAGGAATATCACAAGTTCCAGATTTAATCTCACCAACTCTACAAATCTCTAATGTCTTGATGAAAGCCATGTGTGTTTTTACATTTAGAGGCCTTAACCCCTTTCTCTCCTTATAAACTTATTTTGTGTTGAAATGAGACACTGGATCATTTTAGCAGAACTATCAAAATACAATTGAGCAGTCGATGATATTTATGTTGCACTATAAGCATGCCTTGACTTTTTTCTAGAATACTACATTAAGTCAAACCCCGTACTGTCAACAAACAAAAACACCTCCCTTATTTGAAGACTAGGGACTTGGTCTATGGACCAGTGTGCACAGGGGCAGGGTCCTTTTAACAAGCAATTAATTCTCATTCTGATGTTTCAATTCTAAATCCAGCTTCTATACAATGGAAGACTTGACTCAAGTGGGTGGGGAATCCAGCTGAGAGAGTAAAGGAAAACTGAAATTCCTGCTTTTTCTGTTCAGCTCTTGACACCTTTTTTTAACCAGTTGTGAAACTTGCGACGTGCTTGTGAGGCAATGAGTGATACTGCGGTTTATGAAAAGTGTAAACACCCTTACTAACAAACTGGCCACGACACCCATCATGGCAAGAAACTAATTTATTAATAAACTCTGAAACACGTGGCTTGCGTGCACTACAGCAGTCTCAGCTAAAGATTTCATGAGCATCAAGCTTGGCTTGTAACACGATCTTCTATTGTCCAGCCCAGCAGCCCGAGTGCTGTTGAGTGCTGGTGTAGAATGGTTTACCACAAGACCTCAGGACAGATGCTTTTGCACTCTCACTTTTTATCCCAACTTCATTTTCCCATCTCCATTAATTGCCATGTTCCAAGCAAAACCTCAAATTCATTTATTTTGCTCAGACTGACAACATGATGCTTTCACATGTACTGTTATCTTTTCATTTCATTCTTCAATCCTACAGCTGACATTCACATTACAGGCATGTTTGAGTTCAATGTTTCTGCAGCGAGGAACCCAGCAAATCTGAGAGCTTTGTGAATATTGCTACCTGTTTTCATTATCATCAAGGAGTATTTGCATCCGAGCAGAAGACCTTTGCATTGTCCTGTTCCTATTGCCAGTTTATCATCTTACATTGGTCTGGTGTAAGGTCAAGTCTGTGTGGCCTGCTAGATCCACCAAAACTTGTCAAGCTTCTTTATTCTAGTATAACCTGCAGATGGCTGCAAATATTGCTTGAAAACTACATTTGTTTTAAGGATGTTGTCACATAGCACAGGGTATCTTCTCCATAGCATCCTCCTTTGATTGACTGATGGATGGATGAAAGGTTGGATAAAATTGGACTACTTTAGTGAATATGGCTTATTCAGTGCGGGGAAATTAGGTCTGTGTTGGGAATATTGTCAAGAATCTCAGTGCATCTTCTCTATAACATCCTGCTTTGATGGACTGACAAATGGATGGATAGATGGATCACATTGGATCGCTTAGCCTGCCAGATCCACCAAAGTTTGTCAAGCTCTTTTCTTCTAGCATTCCTTTCTACCTTAGAGAAGGTGGCTGAATCAGTGAGTGAAAAAACATGTTAGTTTTGGGTTGAAGGTTGTATTTTCTTGCTGTTATAGATGTATTAATGAAGCTGGGTCACTAAGGTCTCCCCAATGTCTGGTTCATCTAAAATACAAGAATGTAAAGTAAGACCACATTTTACTGTCCAGCAGTGGACTGGGCCAGCAGTGTCTATCCTCTATCACAATTTTAAATGCCAAATTTCAGCAACAGAATGTCTCACTTTTAGTTTAATCAGTATTTCTTTAGCTTGACTTGACTAGAAGGATTCAACATGATTGGATGAGTGGTGGTTTGCATCCTACATCAGGTTAAACTGGAGATAGAGTTTGCAAGTGAATCATCAGGTCCACTGAACCAAAATGCTGTTCATTCCCACCCAGAAGATATCGGTTTCCCCATCCAAACATTCCAAACTTCTCATCCAGTGGAATTAACTGCAGGATTTTCAAGCCAATAAATTACAGATCTTGAACGACAGTCTAGCTCCAGCTGGGTTGCCTGGCCTTCACAATCACTCATAATGGCTGCATTCATAATAGATGGCAGAGAGCATGTGGACACAGAGCGGTGAAAACAGCCACTAGCCATATGCTGGAAATGACCGAGTTAAAGACAGGGTGGACATGGTAATTTCACTGATGCATGCTCTCTTCGTCCGGTTCTCTTCCAAACAGCCCCTAAATGGTGCATGAGGCTACCCATAAACCAGAACCTCACCTCAGCTACCAGATGGCAAAGGCAGGGAAATCGAAACGGATGCACTTTTTCCAACTTGTCCTTTGTCTTGCAGGCAGCTGCACAAACATGGAGCATGCAGAAATGCATGCTATGCTTGAGTTAGTAAATTACGCGTTTTGTGATGCTAAATAAAAACACCCCAATACATTTGCTTTGTAGAAAGCACATCTACTTCTTCACCATTATCAAAGAGCATGGGTCAAAAGAGGAAAACAAAACAGGATTATAGAAAAACTAACCACCGATCTAATCCCAAAGACTTTATGATTAAAACCAGATTTTTCAAAGTGCTCCTGATATCAGAATGATATTTCTTGGCTGGATTGAATGACAAAAGGCCTTAAGAAGTGAACCACTGTCAATATTATCACTGCAATAACACGCACATTTATTCTTATAACTATTCAGTGACACTAGACGGTTGACAAGCAGGTTGAGTTTCCATGACAGAGAAATCCAGGCAGCAGGCTCTGTTTCTGTTTACAAGTTGGCTCAAGAAGTTTAAATCCCTCTCAAACAAAGTGTTCTTTTTTTCTGTCTTTTAATGCTGGTTTTGCAGAAAATTAATTATAGTATCCACCTCAACAGGGTACGACGAGGGCATTCTTCCCTGCACCACTTTCCATAACAACACTTAGTGCTCTAGAAAATACTCTGGGCTGGAGGTTTTCATTTGGCACGGATTCATCTAAGGAAAAAAGCTGGAGCTCTTCCAAAGACAATATTTGTCAGAAAATCCTCAATTCAGACCTAACAGTGTTTATTAAATTGAGAGCTGCTGTGCTGCTTTTTTCGTCCTCTGATCTGTATGTACTTTGAATCAGTTTCAGACTGAATTTGAGAGTTGTTCCTTTTTCCCTTGCTCTGAAGTGTCTTTCAAGTCTGTCGTAAGCAAATGATCAAAGGCGCTGCATTTTAGTCAGACAAAACAGATGTGAAGTCAGATGACCATGGGAGTGTTGCGTTTTGGTTCTGATTCAGTCGTTTTGACGACTACTGATATCGAATCAATAAGTGATACAGGACATGGCACTTCAGAGGAAAAGTTCAGAGAGATGTTTACAGGAACGTTAGCAGAACTTATTTTATCTCCAGATAAAATGTTATAGGTGCTGGAATGGACTTAGACCTCAATCTCCACATGCTTGATCTTCAGCTGTCTAACAAACAACAGAGAACAAGTTTTATTGTTCTGTTGACAAATGTTTTAATTAAAGTGGGTGCAGGAGGAGGGTTAAAACTGCACTAAATAACCGATCCAAGGCCAAAGCTGAAAACTTCTGCCCCAGGAAGGGTATAGGAATCAAACTTGCTTTGCAAACAGGAA
Organism: Carassius auratus; assembly: GCF_003368295.1. Classification (NCBI taxonomy): domain Eukaryota; kingdom Metazoa; phylum Chordata; class Actinopteri; order Cypriniformes; family Cyprinidae; genus Carassius; species Carassius auratus. The sequence continues at coordinate 23,031,640 of NC_039246.1, forward strand.
CCCTTCAGCCCACAGCTCAGATGGTCAGAGTGGATTCAAAAGCATTCGATTGGGTGAGAAGTAACCATGGAAACATTTGAATAACCACAGAGACCGCTCAGATACTTGAGCAGGCTGTTAGCACCGTGTTCAAACATTTAATGCCCCTTCTACACCGAGACCTAAGAGTCTCTTTCCAAGTCACAGAGTTGGAGCACATCCAGGCAAAGACTTTATGACTTGCAGCACCTGCAGAGCTCAGCTGGGGGGAGGAACAGAGATAAAACTATATCTAGGTCAACTATACTGTACCAACCACACTTCCCCAAACAAACACGATCGCTCAGGAAACACCCCTTTTTGTACCAAAACACATGAAGCCTACTGTTCTCGGTGTACTTTGTCTCTGCAGCACATTAGGCCACAAGTGTGCAAGGGTGTGTCTCACTCCTAGCCGGTATGTTTACTTTTTATAGTACACGTGTCTGTTGTGTACGTGTGCGGCATGCACGTAAGGCTGTATTTACAGCCTTTTCATGAGATCATACGCACAAGGTCAGATTAGGCAATGTGCAGTGTCGCTTTACAGATTTTACTCTAGCATTAAGTATGTTCTAAGGAAGACTGGCGTGTGTACAAAACAGTCATCTTCTGTTTATATGGGGAGAGGTTACAAGGTCATCACATACTTTTTCACTATGAGCTGTCACACTTTTACTCTAACCACAAGTCCAGCGTGTCTAACAATGGCCTTGCAGTCAGGGGAAGAGCATCATCCTCCTTGCATTAAAAAAGTGCTTCCTTGTGCATGATCCAAATGAGTTTTAATCCTCAGATTAGCAAACAGGTTTTGCTATTCAAGTCAAACGGCATACAAAAAGAAATGAAACCATGTACAGTATATAATGCACTAATTTACAGGTCAAGTTGGCACCACCTAGAAAAACTAATGTGCTTTTTAAAGGGGAAGTTCAAAACTAAATCTAAAATATCAATTGTGTCATCATTTTCCCACGCTTATATTGTTCTAAACCTGTATGACTTTCTTTCATCTGAAGAACACAGCAGAAAACATTCTGAAGAATGTGTTTTGTCCACTTAACGACGGTCAAAGCATGGGGGAACCCTTTATCTTTCATCTTATGTACTAAAACACAATGATTATTTTCCAAAATATCATCAAAAGAGAAACGCAAACTGGTTTGAAATGGCATGTGGGATAAGTAAATGATGACGAAATATTTATTTGCTTTGTGAACTAGCTTTTAACAAAGTCTGCTTAAAGGTATAGCAGACATAATTTTATTCTCATGCAGAATATTAAAGCTTCACTTGAGCATTTCATTGGCCCCTGGGCAGCAAACACAAACCAGACAGAGCTGAGTGAGGTGAAACAGGAACTTTAATTTGACCTATTTCACAGAGTTCATTTCCTGTTTTGCCCATTCGCGGAGAGACGCGTGAAACGAGACACCAAAACACTGTTAATGAATGTGGCCACAGAGAGCGGATGTCACAGCTCTGTATAATAAATGCCAATAATAAGACTTGGTCTGAAACAATAGAGCCTTAATGCAGCCAGGTTCAATGCACGTAAATCCAGTGTTTTTCTTTGAAGATCAAAGTGGTGTAAATCACAGACTCCTATACGTTCCTGTTTAAAGTTTAGCCAGTAAATAAGCTGAGGTGCTCCCCTGGCAGAAAAAAAATGTTATCTTAAATCTCATCACCCGTTACACCTATGATATCTGTCGCTGCCCCACCTACTGTGCTACATTAGTGGGGTGAAATGTTCTGTGCTAATACAAAATGAAAGGGAGGCTAAAAACGGTTGTTCCAGGACATTACTTTTCAGGAAGCAGTTTATTTTAAAATCCACTCAGACTCGATGTATATATCGCACTCCTTGCCTTTATAAGCAATACCTTATTGCATGGTTAAGTCATTATCGGGATGTGTACAAAAACAACTCTTTAAATTTAAGTGTGTGCATGTTAAGTACTCTAATGTAATCATCCTTAAAATCGGATTGTAATTATACTCAGAGCTCATTTTTAATCCGTGCCATTCTCAGTAAAAAAAAACAACAACTATTTCATGCTTTGGTAAATTATCTTTCTTCCTTTTGCATTCAGCATACTCTACAAGAGGCTTTAGAGGAGGTGTAATTCATAGCTTTATCACCTCTCATTAGTGTAAATGTCATAACAGGGGTGGGATGTTTTAGGCAGCGCTTTGAGAGCTCTCTGTCTGCACAGAGCGGCTCAGTGAGTTGCAGGGATATTCAGAGGATAGGCCCTTTATGTTTCTTGCACCTCTTGCTCAAAGCCAATTCAGTCCAGCATGGCCAATTCAATTGAAAACCCAGACAGAATCTGTTCCGAGCAGGCCAAGAGCCATTCTATGCAAAAACTGAATAATTAGACCGATTAAAGAGCTCTGATTCTGCGCAGTGGTGAGGTTTGTCTGGTGGGGAGGGGGTGTTTTCGACTTAAGGGATTCCTTTAGTAACTATGACTAAGTCTGTCCTGCTTTACCGGCCAGTGAGGGCCCATTATACATGCCCAGTCAAATGTGTTTAGCATATAGTACAGATTTAGATGTCAGTAGAATTCAAATTATAGTTCTGTCTTTTTTATTTATAGTGCGAAAAACAAGTGTGCAGAATAACTGCTGTGAAATAACATGCGGTTTATCAATATTTTTGCACATATTCTGCTCGTGGCAAAACTCAGTGACCACACTAGCTGCAGCTAGTGCTTACTGTTCTCAATGCAAAATAAAAATTAATAAATAAAGCACTAAAGAACTCCAAAAATGTAAACCCTCTTTATTTGCAACACATCACTAAAATTAAATGTTTTAGGTAATTTTACTATTAGACAGACACATGGACCACAAAAATATATACAGTGGTCCCAAAAAGACATGAGACCAAGCTTTAGTCATACTTACAGATTTCCTAATGATCAAAATTATCATCAAAGTTTGAATAAAAAAAAGGTAAAAAATGAAGTGTAAAAATGAACATCTTTATTTGAAACAAAGAATATAAGAAATATCTAACTTTTTTTTTTCTTTTTCAGGTTTAAATGAAAAATAACTATGGTCAGATACTTTTGCTACCTATTGTATTTTTATGGAAAAAGTTTTTATTTATTTAAATAACATATTAGGGCTGGCATATATATCGAGCATGTACGATACATCGATATTTTCTTTATAAGCAATTCAATATGAGGTAATATCGTTTATATCGATATACAATATTTTGATATGAGCGCATCTGAAAATATAGTGGAGGACACTGACTGAGCAGCTTCGGAGCAAGTGCATAATCCAGTTTGTTCTTAACATGTGACAAGCTTCTTACCAAGGCCTTTAAAACCAGGTAAGACAGTTTAATATTTTGTTTCACAGTAGTTTAAGCAACTCAGCCCATCATATGCTCAAGTTAAAAGCAACTCAGCCCATCATATGTTCAGACAGAAAGGCTGAAAGTTGACCAAAAAATACCAAGATATGATTTTCTGCCCATGCCGCCCAGCCCTATAAAAAATTGGTTGTGTCTTTAGCTTTCTCCACAGCTGTGTAAGTTAACGGTTGTCTACAGGTCAAAGGTCAGATATGGCAGGCCCAGTAAAAGACAAGACAGTCCACTGCTCACACAGTTTCCCACAAGAGAAACATGCTACACCCCTTCTATATAATTAGTGCAAACAATTGCAAATATAATGGTGTATGCCAACTCTCCCTAAAGCATCACAACAACATTTACTGGTGTCACTTGCAAAATGAAGTTCTACTTGTCATTTGGGCCAAATAAAAATACCTCAGATTATTACATCAACACAGAGTTTAAAGTGCACCAACTGTGCATGAGTTTAAGTGAATCATATCACATGAATCTGTGTAGCATAAGCGCTCCCTTGTGGCAATTACAAAACTCACAAAAGTGACATGCTTGGCCCATTGCTTTTGCATTTCATCAAATACGCACTTTTGGATTGTCCTTCTCTTCGTTAAGAGACAGACAGAATTCGTTTCACTGATATTACACAGAAGCAGTTTCTGTGGAAAACAGCTTCGTTTAATTGGATGCCTGTCAGGCTGTGTGCGGTTCTGTGTTAATGCCATGAGGTTCGAGTCACAGTTTGGAGAGGGTACCTGTTAGTTGTAATTACCCTTAAAATGCACAGCTGGATTTAAATGGCAGTAAAACAGCAGCAACAGGTGTGAGGGCTGTCGAGGTCTGCTTCCAAGTCATTCACGCAAAATACACCGACCATAAAGTCACTACCTCACACCAAGGTGCGCACGTTTTTGTGAGATCACAGCTTAGTTACGGCACAATCATGATCCTAGCAGCTGGCAACAAAGCAGTTCCTTGACTAGACTAAACAAATAGACTACTAGAATAATACCAGTGTCAAAAGACACTCTAGATGTGACTGGGCTTCTGCAGTGGAAACTGAGCCCAGCAGGAAGGCCTGACAGAGCTGGAAAACGAGCGAAGGAGATGGTGTGTTTGTACAAGTGTTTGAACTTGGCCAGCGGCCGGACATTTTTCTGAATGAAAGAGGCGACTTTTAAAAATCACACCTCCCTCCATGGGCCTCCGATGCACAGCTTCCCGAAACCACGAAACGTTCCAAAAGCCTGATGCTTCACCCTCTAGGAATCCCTCCAAAAAACACACTGCGCAGGTGCATCTGCTATGAAGTTCACAAATAAATGATTTCGCTCTCGATCGCTATGAAGTCTGAAGACTATTAGCATTCCAGAGTGGTGGAGATATTCATGACTTTTCCGGATCTTCAGATGATACATTCTCCAAGACAAGAACAATCTAGTGCATAAGTGCATAAATCAGCCTAAATTACATTGTCGCTACTATAACAAGCGGTATGTAAACTATTGACGACTCTGACGTTGTCAGTCAGTGGTGCAAATGATACTTTCCTTTTTTAAGTTCACCCAACAATCTAAAAGAAATAGTTTCCAAAAAGGGGGTTGCGTGGTGAAGCCATAGAACATTCTTTACCCAAAGAACCTTTCAGTGAACAGTTCTTAAAGGAATCCTTTACGATCAATCAAAAAATAAATGGTCTTCATTGGCACTGATGGTTCCATGAAGAACCTTTGAAATCCATAGAACATTTTAAGGATGTTTATAGTGGAAAAAATTCTTTAGGTTTTTAAAATGGTCTACACATTAAGAAAAATTACTATTCACTAACAATATGGTTCTAGGTGGTTCTTCCATGGCATCACTACAACCCCCCACCCCCATTTCTGAAACTGAAAAAAAAAAAGAAAGAAAGAAAAAGGAGTCATAATCAGGTTTCAGAACAACACAAATGTTGTTTTTTTTGTTTTTGTTATTTTTTCTACATTTGTTTTCACAAAAACAGAATGTGATCATGACTATATGTGTAAAACAAATGAGATTTATAGCTTCTGAGCTATTCCATCATTTTTATCAATGATTTTTTTAAAGAAATGAATGTAACCTGATAGCTCCCTGGTTTAAGTCACAAACACTCACCACCTGCTGAGGCTGGGGAGAGGGGCGGCTGGAACCTCAGTGCAAATCAATCAGCAGGCTAGTTCAGACGAGGACACTGGCAAACGCTCCTCAGGAGCTTGCGTGTCGAGAGGCCTGGCGTGAACTGTGGAACCAAAGCTCCCTGCCAGCCCTCTCCATAACTAAAGCTGATTTAGACTGAGGGCCTAGAATGGAATTAGGTTTCATCCTCTGTCATGCATTTTCATAGTGATGTTTTGAGTACTGCGGCCCTCTTTGATTCAGCCAAAAAAAGCCTGGGCTTTTTTGTCTGAATCTATGTAACACAAGATGAAGAGCACAGCAGGATGAAATGCAGTCCTCTCCATTTCAGTCTTTCCCTCCAAATACTAAGAAAAACAAATCTAATGTTCGCTAAACTGACCTTGGTGTTACTTAGTATGGTAAACCTTCTCCTTCACTCCTCACATATCTTTGTTATTCCTTAGCGAGCCACTCAAGATTATAAATGGACAGTCGAGAGAGGCATGGAGATATATATATATGCAATGAGGGAATGCATTTTTCACTGTTACATCATGATTTACATACAGAATAAATAGTATCCTGCTTCCAAGTATGAAACTGTGTCCCAATGAGCCTTTCAAAAATTTTACGGTAAGTGCAAAATATTATGAAATGTGTAAAATAAAAGAAATGCAATAAAAAGTAAGGCCTTTATACTCCCTACAGCCTAATAAACATCTGATGCCAACATGCAATGTTCTGACAGAACAGAGAGCTTAAATACACATCCCTAATGTAGTTTCATTTGAAAGGGGAGCATTGATAATTGGCTCAATGACAAATAAGAGAGTCCAAGACAAACAAAGTAAATGTTTAAAATTCTAGTTTAAAAAACATGACAAGCTTAAGCAATGTAATGTATGATAGGTAAAAATTTATAGCCTGAATGCACTGTAAGTCGCTTTGGATAAAAGCGTCTGCTAAATGCATTAATTTAATTTAGTTTAATTTAATAAAATGTATTTTAAAAAATAAAAATAATTTATGTTGTTTCCATATGGTTAAGAATAGCTTGAAAACACAATTTCATTGTGAGTCATTAAATTGTAAACATTTTCATAAAAAAATTTTGTTTATTGTGTAACCATTAAGGCTGCACAATAAATCACATGCAATATTTGAAGGGGTCATATGATATTGCTAAAAACAACATTATTTTGTGTATTTGTTGTAATTAAATGTGTGTATACAGTTCAAGGTTAAAAAAAAACATTATTTTCCACAAACTGTACATTATTGTTTCTCCTCTATGTCCTTTCTGAAACGCGTCTATTTTTCAAAGCTCATCGGTCTGAAAGCGAGGTGTGCTCTGATTGGCCAGCTATCCAGTGCATTGTGATTAGCCGAATACCTCAAATGTGTGATTGAAATGTTACTCCCCTTAACATATTGTGATAAACATAAACCCATTATAAACATGATTTCTAGTCGTGTCTTCTTTTGGAAGGCCAAACAAAGTAGTTTCACTTTCTCAACGGAACAGCGTCACACACCTAGAGTGACCAGAGGTGGGCCAGCTTGAGAACGGTGCGGCCGGCTGATTTTACGAAAGGAGCATTCGTTGGGCTTGCAGCAACCACATGAGATGACCCCGGGCTGCACTCCGCTTCGTCCGCTTTGAAAGCCCTAGCCGGCAATCAAGGTAAAATATAGAAATATTTGTAATATGTTTGTACAAATAAGATTGGAGTGGTTGTAACATATGGCATTTTATATCCTGATTTAATAACTTTTCCATTTCATAAAAAGTCAAATTGTATATGTGATATTTTAAGAAACTTACTGTCCATTACACGTCGTTATGATGGGTCCTGTAAAGTGTCCTCTGTAGGTGTTTATATGTTCTTTGGACCAAATGACATTTCTTCGAATGTTTTTTGTTTAGGGATGGGAGGATTTACAGATTCACATCGGTGCATTGGCATAAAAGTTAACACTGCATAATTTCTAACATATTTGCACTGGTAAAATTAATAATTTGTATCCAGTATTTTATATTTAGATTGATTTATCCTCTCTAAACTGTCTCTCAAGTGCATTCTTTCATCTACACAAATAACTATTTTAAGATCGCTTGACATTTCATGTCAATGACCCAACTATTAAATAATGTTATGCTCTTCAAATGTAATTTAACTGCACCAGGGAGGAAAATTATCTGTCAGGAGATACTTTAAGAGTGGCAGAGTGTTTAACTAGCCAGGTTCAAAAGGTAAACTAAAGCCTGCCCTCCACATGTAAAGGAATCTCAGAACACCAATAAATTACCATTATCTGAAATTTCATGATTGACTTCAAAAGAAGAACAGTCACAACATCCTTCACAGTTCCACAAAAATGGCTTATCATAGTAAACCACAGTAAAATAAGAGAAATGAACTCATGCCAGAATCAGTCGATATGATTTGTCTTTCTGGCCTAGACTTGGCTACTTGGCTTGGCCGATGAGCTAGATCTCCAAAACTGAAATTCTCATGGTAGGAATTGATTTGGATGGATGTACATGGTTCAAGATAAACAAATTAAATGTTTTAAAATTCTACTTTAAAAAACATGACAAGCTTAAGCAATGTAATCTATGTTTATGTTTTTTCCATATGGTTAAGAATAGCTTAAAAACACGATTTCATTGACAATTTTGGAGTCATTAAATTATGAAAATTGTCATAAAAATTGTGTTTATTGCGTAACCATTAGGGCTATATTAAATGTGCATCTTGTTAGTAAAGCCGGTTCTGTAATCAGTGGTAATCTCCATTATTTGCGTGCTTTCAAATGTAGCAACATTTATTACACAGAGTTGTTCACTTTCCACAAAAATGGCTAATCATAGTTAACCTGTCCACTCTTACTCTCAGGAGCCAATCCAGAGTAAAACAAGAGAAAGGGCCTCATGCCAGAATCAGTCAATTTGATTTTACCTTTCTGACCTAGACTTGGCTACTTGGCTTGGCCAATGAGCTGGATTTCCAAACTGAAATTCTCATGGTAGGAATATGTGATTTTGATGGATGTACATGGTCTGTTTCCCTTGAGGGAATGAAAAAGAAAAGACAATAATGCTCTCTTTTTGGACTGACTATGCAGAGTCAATTTGCAGTTCATCTTGGTTTCACATCACTTCCCATCTAACTAAAGCTCCTCACACCCGACCCAGTTAGCAGACAACACCTGTGGTCTCCATTCAAAACAAAAAATAAAACAGAGTTATAGTTTGCAAAAGGTTTGTCAGATACATTTTTCATCAATGATACAGGTTGCACAGCACAGTCAGCATCAGTTACCAAAACACATCCATGAAATCCAAGATGGTCCATAATCCAAACTTTAAAAAACTGACAAATAAAGAAAAAAAAAAAAGGAAAAAAAAAAAACAGCTGCTTCCAAGTGCCTGAGGCAATGTCTTGGATTCAAAATTGAATTTAAATCTGGAAATAAATAGAAGGTTTTTGCATCTTGAAAAATTCCAAAACAAAGAAATGTTATGACATGAAATAAAAACCACAATAACAGCAGCCAGTTTGTACAGTTGGTCAAAGGTTTTTTGCTTCCAAACTTAAGATCCTGTTCTCCCAGATCATCTCAAATCATACAGGAGAACAAAACCATCAGGATTTTTCAAGGACAAACCAACACTAAGACATAAAAATCATGCAGAACTTCAAATCACCTGCCAGCCAAAGATGAAATTATAGCCTGAGCCTAAGCAACCAAAGCATTTATCATCTTTTACGTTCAAAGTCTTTGTTCCAAAACCTAGCATTTCCTTGAATCAAAGCAAAGTAAAGAGGTAGGGAGGGGTTAAATGAAAAAGCAGCTCTTGTTCAAGCCCCCCCCCCCCCCCCATATATCAGCCCTTCACCCACCTCGGTTGCACTTGAATCTTTTAGCCACGCGCTCGCAGTTCTTCTCTGCCAATTTTTTTGTGCGTTTCTTCTCCTCTTTCTCCTCACCTCAAACCTGTCAAATCCTATAAGCGAAAACATATTGAACGCACACTATTTTCTTTCTTTCTTTTTTTCCTGTTTTTCACAGGACTGATGGATTTTCAATCTACGAAACATTTGTCTGCATGACATCACCCATGGGTTTTAACTGCATTATTTCACCAGAAACTGTAGTAAGGAGAGAAACACTTTCATTACCTTCATAATTCACTTTGGAAAATCTTCCTCAGACACCCCCTTTCTCTTTAAAGCTAGTTATTACTACAGGAGCAAAAAAAACCCATCCTTGCTTGTCACAATGGCATGCATTTAATTAACTGTCTCATAACAGATTGTGATTACAAAACACTGTGGCGGATGAGATTCCTGGAGGCTGGCCTTGATAAAACTGCTGTGCATGGTCATCAAATTCTACGTCACACTTCCTTCTCAAGTGGTTAAGCAGATCAAACTCTACTAACATGCATTAACTTTATACTAATTGAGCTTGATTTAGACAGTTGGACTACCACACATACAGTATTATGGTTAAAAAATTTGAGGTCAGTAATTTTTTTTTTTTTTTGGCAAGAAGGCAATAAATTGCTAAAACTGTACTCCTACAAAAGATTTCTACTTCAAATAATGCTATTCTTTTGAATTTTCTATTCATCAAAAAATCTTACAAAAAAAAAAAATCCAATTGTTTCCAATAATGATAAGCATATTAGAAAGATTTCTTAAGTCTCATGACACTGAAGAAAAAGTCTGCTGAAAACTATAGTTATAAGTTATACCTTCAAACACCACAGACCTGCATTTGGCTCAAGCAAATTATTCTCACAAAAAGGGATTTGTTTAATTTTAAAGTGAGCAAGTGGGAGATTTTAAGGCGCATTTCTGTGCCAAAGGTTACAGAAATCAACAGTTCTTCTGGTGAATAATTACTATTTTATCATGGTTTGGAAAATCACATCTGATTGGCTTGTAGATGTGGGATGCCAGCAGACACAACACACAGCAGACTCAAGGTAAGCACGTCTTACCTCGGCGTGTGTGGAGGGTTATTAAAAGGAAGACAAACAGCATGCTGAGAGATGTGACAGGCCTGAAAGACCCAGACAGAGCCGAACGACGCCCCCTGATGACAGACAGCCACACGTTCTTTAGAGTACCGTTGTCCCGGGACATCTTGAGCAGCATGGGCAGTTGAGGCCACTTGAAGAGGCAAAGTGCAAACGTACACACAAAAGTTAATAAGCCTGGATAAGGGCTTCTAATCTTACATTTAAAAGGTAACGAGTGACTAATGGAGCTAAATAAGTGCTGCCTGAAATGAGATTTGGACATAGTTACACTACTTTTACACTCTAGGCCAAAAAATACACCAGCCATAACAGCCACAGCAATGACAAACAAAAGAATGTGTTAACAACAGTTAACATCAACTCGCAATGGCTTATCAGTCATCACCAGGTGCCATGTAGTCTGGTGGTGTGTCACAAATATTTACAGCCTTCTTTGATTCAGTCATTCACGTTTTCTTTTTGAATGAAGCGTGTTATTGAAAGAAATCTAATCTCGGGTGCCAGACATCACTGCAACTGTCTGATGATAAAAGTCAATTGTTTATAATTTGTTATAACTGAGAAGAAGAGAGAAAAATATGGGCATTATAAATGACTGCAAATGTCACTCACAGAACGTCTAAAGCAATCAGAGAGGCTGATTTCACAGGTCTGTCTTATTCACTTGACTATAAATAATCCTAGAAGACTCCCATGAAGCGCAATGAATGAGTGTGTGATACAGGTGGGCCTTAAGTTTTACAGCTACATTTTAAAGTTACAGTGTAAACCATACAACAAAAATACACCATACAAAGTTTTTTTTTTTTTTTTTTTTTAAATCATATCAATAAACAGGAAGTCTCACACTCCAAACTTACAACACTGGTTGAGCCTGATTATTATTAACTGCAACAACAATAACAATTGAAATCACAAAATAAAACATAAAAAGGATGAATTTAATTATAATGCAAAGCATAATAAATAGAAATTCACTATGAGATTCATTGAAGATTACATTGAAAAGTGTAAAGTGTAAATTATAAAGAGTAACTTAAGTTGTGTTAGATGAAGGCAAATGTGATTTACATGTTAAAAAACACGGAGCTGCTTCCGTGTACAACTGTTGGCACAAGCTACATTAAAGTGATTATTGCATTTAGAATATAGATATTTCACTTTCAAAAATGCATCGATTCGCTACCGAATGCCTTTGTTCCCCCCACGGATGGGTGAACCAACGCTTTTATGTTTATGTTTCAGGCAACCAACTGAAATAAAACAAGTTGAAATTGAAGTAAAGAAATTACTAAAACTAAATCAGAAAAAATATATAGGCTATATATTAAAAGTAAAAAAATATATACAAATAAAATATATTACATAAAATATAGTAAATATGAAAAAAACAATAACAAAAAAAAATACTACAATAATACGTAAATTATGCTTAAATAACATTTACGAAATTGTCCAGTAACAAGAAACAAAACAAAAACTCTAATTTCAGCAAATAACAGATTTTGATATACTGCACTTCTAGAAGTCTCCTTACATATTATTCACACTCTCATTATATGAAGATTCCAGTTACATCAGTTTCTGAAAAAAAGATATATATTTTTTTTTTCAAGTGGAGCTGGCCACCAAATCAAGGCCACAGATTTGTGTGACCAGCAAAAAAACAAAAAGTGCACCATTTATATTTATGTGTGTTTGTCTGTGCACACAAAACAGAGCACTGAAAATGCATTGTTAGAGTAACTCAATAGAGGTGGATGCATCTAGTCTGACATCTTCAGACCACACCGACCTCATTTATGAGCATGCTTTCAGCTACAGGACACACTTATTTGGAGGGACTTATTGGACCTCTTCACCTATACCCAGGTGGGCTGGTTAAGGAAAGACATTTCATCACTTTAAAAGAGGAGAGGGGGGAAAATTTTATCAGCAGATCTGAGATCCAATGACAAGCAGTGAAGCGAGTCGACTTGGGTCCTTGCAAAGCACTCCATACAGGCCTGATACTCCCTGGGGCTTCGCTCTCCATGTGTGGTCCCTCTCTGTTTCTCTCAGGGCCTGTGTGCCTCCGTGCACATGGACAATATGACAACACTGACGGCCCAAGATGAGCCAAGACAAGAAAAACAATCAAGCCAGGGCTGTGAACTCGACTGTGAGAGCTTGATTTTCACTGCCGTCCACTCCCTATCTGAAAGTGGCTGACAAACACACATATACACACAGGATCTTCTCTTTTTTCCACACTCAGCTTGGTAATGTAGCTTAATGGAGTGATGGTAAAGATCCAAATAAAACATGCCCCCCCCTTCTTTTACGTCTTCCATATGCTTTGATTTCAGTGCTCTGAAAGGAGGGAAAATGATTCATGCTGTTGGCGTGCGCAGCGGAGCTGCAGCTGGACGCTGCACCTGCAACTCCCAAATCTGGGAAAACAAGCTCCCGGGAGCAGGAGGAGAGAAACACACACACATATACATGCAGAATACCTCGTCACCATTCAAGGGCTAACTGATTACTTTGTACACAGAAGAGCAGCTTAAACTCTCTGGTTTATAGAAATTACATTCGTTAAAAGATACATTCATTAAAACAGCCACAAATGAAGAAGAGATCGTCACCTTCGTGATTCAAGCCAATAAAAAGCAGCTTTCCAACAATAAAGGCTTTAAAAAAAATTGTGACATTTCGGCTTTTATGATGATTTGTTGGGCTGTTATTAACTAAAGTGGAATGCCAAAACAGCACTAGATCAAAACACCACACTATTAGAGATCTTTGCGGTCCTCTTTTGTGACTGTTGCCCCCAAAAGGGAATTCTCCACAGTTACACACACATATGTAAAGACATTCCACACAATACCCCTGCACATACACAAACATACCAGGAATAACGACCCCATTATTTCTCAATCCTCGGGGACATTCAGATTGATAGTGTTTTTAGTAACTGGTTTTAAAGCATATTTTGTTTTGCAGTAAATTTCAGAAGAAAAACGAGCCTTCAATGTTCCAAAACATTGCATGTTATAATTGAAGGGATAATTCACCCAAAAATTTTGAAAAGTTTTGTATTTCTAATTCGTGATGGGTGTGTTTTTTTGCTTTCTCATCCTACGCTACACCTACGTCAGGGTTCCCAAATCTTGCCGGTGATGGCCAATGCACTGCAGAGCTTAAAAAAAAAAAAATTATCTCGTGGGCCAGATTTAATGATCCCTGTCCTACGTCATCTAATGGAACGCCACTCTCTCATGAACGCATGTATGACAGTTAGGAGAAGCTAGGTTTATAAAGTTTTAAATATGGATGTTTTTCTTACACAAATGCTTTGATTCGCTTCAGAAGGCCTTTATTAACCCCCAGTGTGGAGCACTTTTATGATGGATGGATGAACTTTATTTAGCTTAAAAATCTCGACCCCCATTGGCTGCCATTATAAAGCTTGGAAGAGCCAGGACATTTTCAGTATAACCCAGGCCCTGTCTACACGGAAACGTGGTTAGCTGTTTACGCAGAAATTTTGTATCGTATAGGCGATTTGTCCACACGGATCCAGTGTTCTGGGAGAGTGGAACTGATATTTTTTGAAACCGGTTCCCAGAGACGATAAATATGAAAACGCCATCCTTGCGATTTCGTGTAGACAGCAAATCTGTAAAATTTTCTGAAACGATGACATCATCAGCCCACGTTTCGCCGCTAGTCAGGTTTTTGTCTGAAAGAAGAAAGTCACACATACGTAGAATGTGTTGAAGGTGAGTAAATAATGGGGTTATTTTCATTTTTGGGTGAACTGTCCCTTTAAGTGTACAAGTAAAAAAAAAATTGCTTTGAGACATCAACACCTTATTTTCCTGTTAACTGACATAAAAATATTTGAGCATATTTATAAAAAGGATATACAGTGTTGTGATGCATCTAAAGTAAAAAAATATATATTTATTCCATTAAAATGTTTACGTTTATAAGTATATTATATTATAAACAGTATGCTGTGCAATGTATCACTGACAGTAAACTGATGACTTGTGTATGATGTACTGACACACAGGATAAATTGTTTGCAACAGGTGCTTTGTCATGTTCAGTGTTGACAGCGCCTACATGTCACAAGAAATGTAGACATGGTGTTTGAGCCCTAAATTCCTGCAAAAGTCTGTTATATATATATAAATATATATATATATATATATATATATATATATATATAACTACTGTATGCAACTCATAATGTATCTAATTACAAGTAATTTTTATTTTTATTGAAAACTAATTGCAATAAAAACTACTTATTACACTTACAATTTACATATTAATATTTCATTGCAAAGTGCATATAACAATAATTCATTATATTACTTATTTAAATACCACCCCCCCCCCCCCTTCTTATTTCTATTATCCATTTCAGAGTGTGAGCTGCAGTTTAATGTAATTCTAACATATATTTACTGAAAACAAATTTCACTAATTATGGCATTATGTTTACTAATTAAATACAATTTAACAGTATTTTTTTACTTGCAAAGTGCACATATAATAATAATAATAATAATAATAATAATAATAATAATATTTATATTATTGTATAAATTATTTATTGCAAAAAAAATCATCTCCAAAAAAAGTTTTTATAAATGAGATCTTTTTCTATAGTGTTCCTATAATGTATTTCAGAATGTGAGCTATATTTGATTGCACTTTGATATTAAAGTGTGTCTATGAAGGTTAAAAATTGATTGAGATATTACAGAACTTAAGATGTTTTGCATGCCAACTATGACACAGGAAAATAGACACACAAGGACATTCACACACACACACACACACACACACACACACACACAATCCCTCACGCAAACTTGTGCAGCCCCTCTATTCACACGCAAACAGCTGGGTGAGGAATGTGGGAAAAACATGCTCCCAGATCTGTTTTGAATAGCACTAACTTCACTGGTCACCCACTGCCACTTTGAAGCATTCAGAAGGACTCTTGATACTTCACAGACAGACTGTAATGTGGGATTATGGCGTGCTGCTGGATGTTTGTAGTAATATGACCTTTGTCCTACCGTGAAGAGATTGCTGTACCTTATGATGGTGCATATGGTTCCATATCACACATATTGGACCTGTAAAAAAAAAACAAAAAAAACATGAGATATGTATCCATGGGTACACATGTCAAAAACATAACAATGAAAGACTGTTAGACTTTTATCTCACAGTGAGATCAATTATCTGATTTCAGCAACAATGGTGGTGACAGACATAGTGACGTATCACACTCTTGTAACTGTCTTTTCTTGCCCACTCACAATATTGCAGTAACAACTTTAGTTTTTTTTGGGAGGGGAGAAATATTTAGAAATATATAAATTTTGATTTAAGTATGAAACTGTATGAACTGTACATAAGGAGCCGAGTTGGTTGGGATGGTGCAAAAGCTTCCCTAAACAGTCCCGTCTCCCTAGTCGATTCATATTTTCCTGGGCTGTCAGCGCTGCCTGGCTTCACTCTCTGACTCAGACTGGGAGCTCAAGGTTGTCACTCTTTAGTTGCCATCGCTAAAATGCTCATGGCCTGAAACCAGATTTTAATGGGTGGGCCGCCTCTTCCCTGGGGACAAATGAGTAGGCAATGCTCATCAACGGTCCCGGAACAAAGTTCTCGATCAACCCCTCACCTGATGATAACAATGTCTGTCTGTAGTACACTTGGCTGACAAATTTTTCATTTTCTTCTGACAGCTGGAAAATGCAGATATGTTATAAATGCCTTTAGGGTGTTGGTCCTTCAACATGTAGGTCATGACCTAGTAAGAAAAAAAAAACAAGCTGAATTTGAATAAACCATGTAATTCTGCATAGTTAAAACAGGAATAGACTTATATAAATAGGCTTCTCAAGAAAAGAGGAAATGTTTCAAAGCTTTTTGAAGTATTCAAAAGCTGTTAAAAAAAAACTACAAAAAATAATAAATACAAATATTAAATAATAAATGTATATTTACAACATTTACAAAAATGTATTATACAAAATTATATTATTAATTTTAAGTATTTTACATTTTGTTATATTTAAATAAACACGCACGCCAGTATATACAAGCTATATACGCTCATATACAAGCTATATACGCTCATATAAAAACGTACATATTTTCAATTTAAAAGGAATAATACATAATTATTTTAAAAATACACACACAATAAAAATTACAAATGTGTGGTTTAGAATTGTATTTTAATAATTGTATAATAAATATAATTATAGATATATTGTGTATTATTACATTGTATGACACTGTTTAACATTAATAATTCATTTTTGATATGTACAGTATTATTGACAATATAATAATTTGTAAAATTATATATATGTGTGTGTGCATTTGTATCATTTTATTTATATTAATTACTACAATAACATTATTTATGTGAATAATATGTGATTGTGTGAGTACTTTTTTTTTTTGAAGCCCAAACCACACAACAGACTCACCTGTTTTCAGTTATAAAAGAAGGGGTCCTGTCTTCAGGGTGCTATACATAAACTTGAAGGCACTGTGTGGTGGTGACTGCCACGCTAAGCTGGACTGGTGTAACGTGCCAGTTTAAGAAACTACATACAGCTGCTGCTAAGGCCAGAATTGACTTTGGCAAACGCTCTGAAACCTCAAGATCCTTAACAACTTATGTCCTCTCTGCCATCCAAGGCAAGCAGAGCCCTGTCAGAGTCATGTCAGGAAACCTCAAACCAGAGGAGTGTATCGCAGAGGCCTGCAGGCACTTACACCAGCGCCTCCTGCAACTACATGAGCCAAGAAATAACATCTTTGGGCGATTTATGTCTTTTGCACGACCACAATACTAGGAAATTACATGAAATACTGTACAACTGCTTTTACAGCACTAAACGTGGTGACAGTAGAGTCTCCGTTGCTGGTATGCAAGCCAAAAATAATGTTATTAATGCAGGAAAATACACAGCATACATTTGACATACATTTGGACACTTTTTAATTAAATATAAAATGATAATATATGACGCGATATTTATATTTTATGGCTGTTCACTAAAAATGGACGCATCAACTGATCTAATTTTCCATTGTTTATGCCTGTTTGATAACTCGAGTCTTAAAAGTACGTTGTCTTACACTTCTGTTGTAACTATATAGTGATACGTTAGCATAAACTTGTTTCTAAACACATACGCGTCGTTTTGTTGTGAAATAAATGTATTTATCCATGCCTGCCAGGAAGAAAAACTCGAAACGCCACATACAACGTCGTTATCGTTACGGATGTTAATTAGATTACGCAAACGGTTTTGATTACGTAACGTTACCTGTACAGTGTTGAATTACGTAATCACGTATATTAATATGAGTAATTTAATAAATAACATATTATATGTTAAATATAGGCGTATATGTC
Source organism: Carassius auratus (assembly GCF_003368295.1). Classification (NCBI taxonomy): domain Eukaryota; kingdom Metazoa; phylum Chordata; class Actinopteri; order Cypriniformes; family Cyprinidae; genus Carassius; species Carassius auratus. Next base: position 23,049,676 of record NC_039246.1, read on the forward strand.
AATGTCAACTTCTGTCAAAAATCACGATTTTAAACATGATTCGTTATTTTATCCTGCTTGATTATTATTATTAAAAAATTAAAATGGAATTGATGCGTATTAGTAGCCCTAGTTTCTGTCATTGAAAAGTGTGAAAAAACATGTTTGTTATAATTTTAGCAAAAGTACAAGATTTAAAACAATAATTTAAAAATACAATAAAAAAACGACGTTGGAGCACTTTCTAACACTAGAGGGAGCAGCGGACAAAATCCACCGATGACGTGTCGAGCACGTGGCAGCGCCTGTGAATGGAGCACACCAAACAAAGCAGAAATGTTCTTTCACATCTAACGTAAGTTCGTGCAGACAACAATAACTCTGAATCTCCTTCAGAGGATTGAAACTTTACAGATGATGTAGTTGCACTTGTTCAGAGAGAGATAGGCGGCGATCTTAAGTTGCTAAAAAAGGTGTCAGTGCTTTTGGAGCAATTAAAATCAGAATAAAAGCAGCTGGAGGAGCAGGTAAAGCCACAGAGACTCCCTTAACAGTATTTAAGTGTTGTAAAGTATATATAAATAAATATATAAGCTTAGCCATTTTATTACATTATTTTTATTTGTCTCATGTGAGACAAACTAGACCAAATGCTTGTCTATTTATTTATTAAGTATTTTCGTTTTATTTATTATTTGTGACTGCATTAAAATAAATTTACAAAACTGATATTGCATATGCTGAAAGCATATTAAATGCAAGTGAATAGTCTACTTTAATGATTTAAATAACTTTTGTGAAAATAAAACGTTAGTATATTGGTCAAATTATGTTCCATTGTCATTCAGCGTGACATATTTATGTAAAAATGAAACGCATATTTATTCTGAACTGTGCTTAGTAAAACATATATAAATGGTCATACTTCATTTTATTATATTTAAAAATTCTAGCAGTTTGAAGGATAGTGGTAAAGAAAAAATAAAAGCGTATTAAATCTTTGTTTTGATGCCTGAAACCCCTTTTATTCTTTGACTCATATATAAATAATTTGTTATATTTTTCTGTATTTATTATTTTTGTTTTGCAAATTTCTAGTTCTGTTATTCATTATTATTTTGGTGTTATTTATAAAATCATAGAAATTATGATCTTTGTGTATTTATTTATTTTAGGAATACTTTTATTTATTTGTGTGTGCATGCAGGTGCTGACTGTCCCCTTTTCAGTGCCAATGCTCGTGTCGGCTGCCCTGTCCGTGGCAGAGGAGTCCCAAGTGAAGCTGGAGTCTTTACTGGAGAAGGAGAGACTTTTGTCCAACAATTTGCAGCAGCATCTGCAGGGCGCACAGGTCTGGGCCGACAGCATTGGGCAGGTCTTGGGTCAGCTAGACAGCTAGAGAGGCATATGAAGTACCTTCAATGTTTGTCTCATATTGAGGAACTCAGGTAAGTGTGTCGCCACTGATGGTTTATACTGGTATTTAACACAGGTTCCACTTCAATTCTTTTGTGTTGCATTAGTGACAGCATCCAGCAGTATCTGATGACCAATAGTGTGTGGGATGCGGTCGGTGCGATAGACGGGATGGCCTCTCTGGATTTTTGGGTGAACTAATGTTAGACAAACTATATGAGATGCTGTTCGGTTTTATTAACAGTATTATTGATTTATTTTATAATTTATTATTTATTTTATAACTTTTTAAAGATACAACACTGGTCATTTATTTTATACAAAGATTTTCTTAAAGTATGAGACACACTACACCAGATGCTGCTAAGACTAATCATTTTATTTACAGTATTTTTTTTTACTTATTCTGAAATTTATTTAGGTTATTATTGTTATTATTATTTATTTTTTATTAAGGTGCAAACTGGTAATTTTCCTTTAACAGGTGTTGAAGTGATGACCTTATATCAGAGTCTCCTCCAGTGCAGTCCCAGACTTCTCCACTCTCATTGCCCATTCAGATCATGCTGCTTCTCCTCAGTAAGAGGTTCAGATATCTCTTCACTGAAAACTGCCTGACAAACAACTTAAGCAAGGTTAGCGACTACACATTTGTGCGAGTAGGCAAACTATTTATAAATTATCATATGGACATCAATGATATGATATTAACTTACATTTTTCACCTTTACAGCCAGAGTGGTATTTGACCCAAGTCCTCATTTGGATGGGAAACAACTCCAACTTTATGGATGAGAAGATTCAGCCTATATTGGATCATGCTGGAGCATAAGTTAATGAGAGGGTATGTTCAACATTGCATTGGTTTTTCTAAATGCATATTATAGATTTATTTATTGTTTTCACCTTGTACTTTTTAATCCAAATTTCATAACTTGGTCTTCCAGTCAATCAACCATTTTCTCTTTGGTGACTTATGGCAGATTTCTCAAATCCCCGTCCCTTTCTTACAGTTGACTGCAAGCTTGCATTCAGATCGGCCTCCATTCAATCAACAACCTATTGATAGAACCATTTTTTTTTCTATAATGCATGTACATCACAATATGAATGAGAAAATCTTCTTCAGTGCAAATCTGTAGGCACCAGTCTGTAGGCATCAGTCTGTCCTCCAGGTGGAGCTTTGCAGAGGACTCTTGACACTAGCGCAGGAGAAGCTCATCAATGACGCTCCTGTACGACGATGCTCTCTTCTTCCACCTAGTGGACGAGGTGCTGCAGTTCGAAAGAGAGCTCCGCAGCACCCAGTTACCCACGAGCCCACCCTGGTGTCTTGCACATACTGCTGGAGCAGACCATGTTCCAGAAATGCATTTCGACGTCAAATTTTCAGTTTCTATGATAAATTAAATTTTGTATGTTTTTGCTCTCTAGTGGCTGTGGAAAAAGTGGATGTTATGCTGTCTGCAGAGGGAGCCTCTCAGTATAAAGACATCACTGATATGGATGAGCTCAAAACAGAGATTTTGCAGAGATCTTTACGACCCTTCTGCTGGTCATCACAGGTATCAATTTAAAAAAAAAAATCCTTTTGATCAGTTTTATCATCCTCATCGAATAAGATCATTCATTTCTTTATTTTTTTGTCTGACTGACCCCCAACGTAAAAATGTAGAATGGTCAAAGAAATCGTGTCAGGAATAACCATACTTAAAATCTGCATACAGTAATGTGTCAGGTTTTTTTGCTCTCATCCTTAGCTGATCTTCTATAACCATTTCAGTGAAGGCGGGGAGGCACAGCTTCAATACGATGTGACCAGAAATCTCTTCCCTCTTTTTGGACACTACTGCAAGAGACTTGAAAACTTCTTCAAACAGTAAGTGTGTTGAATCGGAGCTAATATTAAGAAAAACCTGATTCTAATGTCTCTGTTTCTTCGTCTCAGTGTGAAGGAGGCCTGCATCATCCTAACTATTAAGGTCAGCCCGGCACTGCTGTTGTGTGATGTGCTGAAGCAGTCAGAGGAAAATGAGGGCATTCTGAATCCTCATCAGCAGCCCAGTCCAGATTTAGCGCTCAATGAGCTGGGAGTCTATAAGCTGTCCCCCAGTGATGTGCAGATCCTACTCAACCTCCGTTCAGCCTGGCTCAACCAATCATAAATCACCCAAAGCAGCATTAACAAAGCATCACCAAGCATTAAAACTCCTGTTATACTTCAGATATGACTTAATGAAATATTCTACATCAGCTGCACTATAGTATTTAAAAAGTGGACTGAAGGGAAGGGAATTGAGAAGAGTATGCTGATGTACAAATGTAAAACTTAAAACTCTTTTGGGCTGAAGGAGGAGGCTGAGCTGGTGGATAGTGAAACATGCCCATCAACCTCTACACCTGCTGTGTTCAGCAGTGCATGAACAGCCTTTCAGCCTAAATGGAGTAATAAGAGTAAACAAAACTCAATTAACTACAACTTAAATCAAACAGACGAAAAGAGAGAGGTCAAAATAAACCACAGTCCCATTTGCTAAAAATAATGCACTCTGTAAAAACAGCGTATGTGTATCCAACACAAAATAAGGTATGTCTTTAGATTAAATAAAATCTACCTGTCTAAACAGATCGCTCTTTGTCCAGCCTGTAGTGCTTCCACTGCGTCTGCAAAAGGGCTCATTGTTGATAGAGGAACATTATTAACAGCAAAGAGAAGCAGAATCTAAAGAGATCAAATACAACTCTGCTCAGGAAATACAGAGTTCTGGCATGAAACTCTGATGGCGCAGTCTGATAGGTCTAACTCAATCTGACGTAATGACATCATCATCACATGGCACATCTGATTCACTCCTGTATCGGTAGCCAATGAGCTTGCTGCTCAACATTTAAATATATGACTCGAGCTTGCCGTAGCAGTTGCAGTGGGCTTCAGACACCCTCCACCTTCCCCAGCTCCACCTGTATAGATCTGCTATGAGGTGATTCATGTATGCTATATGGGGGTTATTTCATGAATGTTATATTTAGGATCGCCAGACATGGACAACAGCCCATCAACACCCTGAACTCCACCTGAATAACACAGTCACCATTACACTTTTATAGTAAAACAACATAAGTTTTTGCTAAGAGTATGGTTAAATGTGGTTAAACACCCAAAAAGAGGCCTTTTTGGGGATCAGATTTGTCTGCCCACCATTCCTGCATACAAAAAAGATCGACCAAGAGAAGATGCTAGATATAAAGATTACTCTCTAACATGTGCAGGATATCAGCCTCCAGCAGGCGGTCTCTGTTGCTAGAGGCCTGATAGATGCTGAGCGCACATTGCAGAGCTTCCTGAGCAGATATTAAGGGCCTCCAGGGTTCCTCACCTCCCTCAGAAGAACTTGACAAAGCCTGCAATGCCAACGATCGACCTAGAACAGATAGAATCCACATTCATCATAGCAGTATCTACTAAGCCATTTTTGGAAAGAAATAGCCATGGCATAGCAAAATAATTAGTTTGACATTTAATTCTGTGTAAATGTAATGCTTAAATACATGACCAATGACAACTCAGTGTGCAAAATGACATAAGATAAGAAGAACATTCACAATTTAGTACTCAAATATCACGTAACATTTTCAGTTCTGAATATTATTTCAGTGTAAGTTAATGGGAGAATTCCATGCATTCATCTTAAACAAACAAACAAAAACTAAATGAAAAAGGGAAAGCAAAACAAAACAGAAAAAAACTAAATGGAACAAACGAAATATAACATTTAAACAAAACAAATAGCACACCCAATGCAATTTACAAAACAAAATTTCTATATGTTAAGCAGCTGAGTTAACACATTTTAGATAACAGCAAAGGTTAAGTCCACATGAATATCTACTTGTGTCAGGCTTCAACAAACATTTTGAGCATAATAATATCAAAAAACCTGTTGCTGCAGTAGTTTCTGTGTGTCTTCCTGTTCCTCTCAACTCACAATCTCCTAAACAGACACACATCAGCCATCAGAAAGAGTCAAATAGCACTAAATCAAAATCAACTGTCGTAACAAACTACTGACCTGTAGCATGGACGTACTGTCTTCTCTGGGTCTGCCACGGTGTGTGTTGAGTTGGACACCTTGTAGGAGTAACAGGGTTTAGTGTCAAGGTCTCCCCAGGCCTCAGTCTCCTCCAGACCCTCTTTCAGTGGCCAAAACGCCTCTGCACTGCTGTCCGCACCTGCACAAACAAGCACAAGTGGTCAAAAAACACCAGATACCAGTTAGATCCAGCAACATTCACACCACATTAAACTTTGCAAAGCAGCTAACCAGAGCAGATTGCAGTTCAGGGACATGGCCTACGAGGGAGCGAGCTACCGCCAGCCCACAGTGCAGCCAGAGAAGGAGATCCATGCGTTCTCTCGCTTCCACTTCTTCTGGAACTGCTCCACTATGGAGATCAAGAACAGACTTTTTGTCCCGGGAGCTTGTCTGCAGAGAAAAAGACAGAGAGATAAAAGCCTAATGAAACTGATGCAAGATCTGAATTAAGCACTGAATTTATCTCAGTAAATCAGAGGTTGATTATTACCTGATGTGCTTTGGCTCTGGGTCATCTGAAAGCAGAGGAGGGTGGTCCAGGACTCCTGGATAAAGAGGAGCCTCAAAGCAGATACTGACAGATCTGTACTACAATAGAGAGGAAAGATGTTCAGATTTATAATGGATTCAAACATACAGACAAGCATGCATTCCCAGGGGCCTACGATACCATAAAAAGTTTTTGAAATTTTCATAGGCTTCTTTTTTGACTTAAAAAAAAAAAACCTTAATATTGGTAAATATTATTACAATTTAAAATAACTGCTTTCTATCTTAATATGTAATTTATTCCTTTGATGAAAAAGCTGAATTTTTAGATGCCACTACTCCTGCTGCTGCTGGAAATCCTGATGCATTTTTTTTTGGGATTTTAAGTTCAAAACAGCACTTATTTGGAATATTATAAAAGTCTTTACTCATATTTTCTGAATAAATTAATGCATCCTTACTGAATATAACTACTAGTTTCTTAAAAAAAAAAAAAAAAAACACTGATCCCAAGCTTTGTAACAGTAGTGTTCATACAGACACCCACACAACTTCACAAACATGCATTTTTCCTCATGATTTAAGTTTCTGTACTACTTGGCAGACATCCTGACCTGGTGCATGTTGATATTGGACATTAACAGTCTGATCTCCACTGCCAGCTCCATTTCTTCAGGATCGGTGTTCAGAGGATGTGGAGTAAAGAGCTCTGGACTAACCAGAGCTTGTGCTTCTTTAAAAAGTATGGTCTGAAAGGAGCAATAAAGAGACATTATGTTCACTTTGTCCTTAATGTTCTTGGCATTCAGCAGATGCATTTATATTTGTGTTTATAACTTTATACTTTACAGCTATTAATGCTATAGGGTCAAACAATGTTAAAATGCTTTTATAGGCCTAGATCTGGAAGAACAATTTAACAGAAATGAAAGCTGGAAAGCTTTAACGGTAAAATGGAGCACCTTGAATTCTCCTAATGTGAGTTTCCTGGCACCGAGCTGGAGACCCTTGGACTCGTCACTGCTGGAGACAAACAGGAAGTGCTAGAGCGTTTCTCCTGAGATTCGGATAACTCTGGGGGTTAAAGAAAATAATGTGTTATGGAGATTTATTATCTGTAATTGTCCATAATAAGATGATAATGAAATGATACCCGGAGTCAGTGGCTCAGGCAGGTCATGTATAGTGCTACATATAGCCAAGATGAGGTTAACTCTGGCCATCAGGAGTCACCTGGTCAATTTTTGCCATAAAGATCCTTGATGTCTTTACATTGCCTACTGTTAACCACTTCCTTTATTACCCAAGTAAAAGATCATACAAAACATTAAGCTTTTTACAAACAGTACAGTATTTTGTCAATGATGTACATGTATAAAAACAGGTTAACTAGAAGATTGGAAGACAGCGGTTTCCCTTCATTAAATATTTCCTATGGCTGTGGGATTCAATGTGAATTTTTCAGTGTCACATGCTGCTACAGAAATCTTTCTAAATATGCTGAGTTGGTGCTAAAGAAACATATAAACTCTACACTTTACTGTAAAGAAATTAACTGCTGTATTGCTTTTGTAAACTGAGTATTTTTTTAATTGTTTATGCTGCTTTACCCAAGATGGTTTCTCTGCTCTGTGGTGGCCTGCATGAGGTACAGGCATCTCATGAATTGTGAGACTGCTGAGTTTTTTTAAATGCCTGAATGAAGGCCCCCAAATCTGTCAATACCTTTACCTGTAACTGCGGAGCGTATGATCTTATTAAACTCTTAGTGTTGACACGGGTGCTGCTTGTCATAATTTCCTCATTAGCGGAGTTCCAAAAACTCTTTTTCAACTCTATGAAAAGTGATTCAGCTCTCATAATGACGAGTTTGCCAGAGAGAAGGCAGCACTTTGTGTGCTGATCGATGTTGGAAGTCAGGATGTGCCTGTCATTATAGGGGAAATAATACTGCTGTAATGAGCAGTCACAAATATGCTCTATGGTTTCTCACTTACTGTGCAATCTTGGCTGAAAGCAAAGCTCCATGAACACAGGGCCATAAGCTGTGGGGTTTCCAGAAAGTCACCATCGCAAGATTCCAGAACTCCAGAGCTTTGCAGGGCACAGTCCAAAGCCTTACTTTAGAAAGCGTGTGTGGATCTAGACACAAACATAAACACATATTAAAAAAAAATGCTTTTCTTGTCCTTACATGGTGTGAAATCAAAACATCTGATTACCTACATTGCTGTTCAAATGCTTGTGGCCAGTAAGATTTAATTTACAGAAAGTAATAGTTTCATTTGGCAACGATGAATTAAATTGACCAGTAAATTATAAACATAAACATAAGACTTAGGTCTTTTAAAAAAATTAATTATATATTTTGGGTCATTATATATGACCCAAATATGACATGCAAAATGTATAAAATGGTAAATTAATCAAAAAATATATAGGAAATGGCAACCCTTATTGTCTCTGCAAGTTTCTTGGGCTCTGGGTCAGTGACCATAATCTGACCTCCACAGGGAAACAGTAACTGTCTGCTTGCATAATTCCTGCATGTCACCCATGAACGTCAGTTACAAAATATAGACATTTTTCCAACTCTAATGGACACAGAACTGGAAAATCCATTCTAAAGGTTTGCATTGAACAGGCTGTGAACTCAATTTTAAGCAGCTCTTGTCAAAGTTAATCAACATGATGTGTATGTGATAATTTCTTTATACCTTCTCTCCAGAGAGAGCATCTCAGTGTAGGTGAAGTGAGGTTGAGGGGCTGATGGGTCCCCAGATCAATTGATCAGTTGATCCTGTTCAACAACATCCTCTGCACATGCACCAGAACAGTTATTACCATGTGAGAGTAGCACGCCTTGAAACCCATTATTCATTGCATTTCAATAGACTTTTGCAAGAGAAATTATATTCATGAACATTTGGATTAATGTTTACTATTAGCAAGTATTAAAATGAATGCAACTCCAGCATCAGTGAGATAACAGCATACCGAGTATATGTATTGAAAAGCAGGGCGAGGTGGGCCAGATTCTCCCACTTGGCCTGATAGTACAGAAGCTCTAATGTGTCCTTAGTAAGTGCAAATCTATAACTGTCCCATCATCCACTGGGGCAGAGAAGTATGGCTGGCCTCAAGCTCTGCATCTTGATCATCATAAACATTCCACAGCTACAGAATAAAAAGAAAACAAACATGAAAGATACTTTTACAGACGACTGAAAAAAAAAGTAATAATATTTAATTAATTTAACTTCATAAAATAATTAATATGAATCATTTTAATGATCTGACTCAAATTCCTAAATTAAATTAAATTACCCCCCTCTTTTATTATTTAGAGGTCCTTTGAACAATGTTTTGGACAGTGGGCCTTTAAGTCAATATGAGAACCACTGCTCTAAAGGTGATGTGGATTAACCTTCAGCTATTCCATCATGTCCACGAGAAGATCTGAGGCCAGTAATATTAGGGGAGTGATCACTGTATCTGCTCTGATGTCAGCCATCTGGCATTGGTATTAGGGCTATGGTTTCCCACTAACATCAGGCCCAATGTTCTGGATTGGTCCCAGAGAATTACAATCCTGAATTTTCAGCAGCCATTACTAAAGGTTTCAGTATCACGTGATTCTTCAGAAATCATTCTAATATTTTGATTATCAATGTTGAAAAAGCTGCGCTGCTTAATATCATATAATGTCAGTCTTCTTTTTCTTTTTTTTAGATGCATTAAAATGCACTTTATACACAAATGTTTTCTATTTTATCATGAAAATGTTTTTTTTTTCCCGTGTTTCCTGTTTCATTTATTTATTTTCTTGGTTGTTAGATGTAAAGTATAATTATATGCAATACGAACCCCCTAAAACACAATAATTTTTTTTTTTTTTTACCAATCTGCCATCTACTGGCCATTCGGTAATGACGAATCTACCGCAAGATATGTATCTTAGCAAAAACGATACATAGTATATAGTAATGTATAATAATGAATAATATAAAATTATGCTTATTTATATTTCATTTATTATTATGTAATTTACAATTACGACAATATTATACGACGAATCTGCGCCCTCGAAACTCAATTCTGACATGTTACATGCTGTTTACATGTGGACAGACGACTGGAACCTCAGGGTTTGTGACATTTAAACGTGTTGTAACTGTAATATTGAGTTCATATTACAACGCCTGTATTTGCACCGACCAAAGACAGTATTATAAACAGACATTTTTTCGAAGAGCTATCTTTGCTAACGTTACATTCCATAGAAGGCTATTTCATGGGATGGGATAGTTACATACATATCAAGTGTCCGTTTAAAATCCTTTATATGTCTTAATATATTTGTTTATTAGTTTTCAATATAGCAAAAATCAAGATACAATTTGCAGTATCAAAAATAGTTTTTACTTTATAGTGTTATTTTATTTATATACTTTTATACCGATGATTATATGTTGAATATTTATAAACTAAAGATTTTTTTGTTTTCAAATACTTCATTTGAAGATCTGAATAATTTATGATGAATATATTATGAATATCAACAGATTGTGATCCTGTTTCTGTAGATCTGCCTGCTGAGTTGAGGCTCAAACCCTAAATAAACACACCAGACTTTTCACTTGTAAATTGCAGTATGTCCGTCTGCAGGAAGACAGATCTCCAGGATTCAGAGCCTTGAACGTGATTTCTCCACTCACTCTTCATCAGTTATTCTGAGGATGTTGGGACTCGGCCGCCTCGGAGGCCTGGACTGTCATTTGATGTCACAGAGCATCCTACGGTCAACAACAAGGTATTGGTTCCTGCTGGTATGTTTATCAGGAGAAACAAAAGAAGATACAGATGCAAAGACCGGAGCAGTTGAGAAAAATGGCAGTCAGACAGGGATACTTCAGTCTGTTAGATCACACAGGACAGCAAAGGACCAAACGTGACTTCTTGGGCTGTTGGGTGCTCTTATATTTCGGCTTCACCCACTGTCCAGATATCTGCCCAGATGAGGTGGATAAAATGACCAGTTTGGTTTGTATTCTTGATGACGACCCAAGCCTGCCCTCTGTCCAGCCAGTATTTATCACCGTTGACCCTGAGAGAGATGATGTGTCTGCTATGGCAAAGTACGTGAAAGATTTTCACCCCCGGCTGATTGGATTGACGGGAACTGCGGAGGAAGTGAAGCAGGCAGGACGCGATTATACAGTCTATGCCAGTGCTGGGCCTAAAGATGAGGATGGAGATTATATTGTGGACCACACCATCATCATCTACCTGGTTAATCCAGACGGACTCTTCCTGGACTACTACAATAGAATGAAAAGCGATGTTCAGATTGCTGAAAATATACGTAATCATATGATAAACTATGTTAAATTATTTCCAGATTAATCTAAATGGGGGGAAAATGCTTTCACAATAAAGCTGTATTTCAAAACACTGATCAGATACGTGCTTGCTCCTCACGTGAATAAATAATGGCATTGTAAATCAAGTTAAACTGAAACTATTATCTTTTTGTAATTAAAATTAGGCTGAAATATTATATTGAAAATCTAAAACTTGAAAATGTGGAAAATGCCGAAAACTACTAAAAAGTACTAAAATGACTCAAATTAAAGCTACACAGAACTATTTTCACGAGTTCACACTTACATATAATTAGCTGAAGTATTATAATGCATATTTGGCGTGCTGTCCGGGGAAGGGGCTCCGAGCTCGGGAATGGCCCGAACCTGGAGTACCCCCCCGTATACGTAAAAGTGTAAAATGAACTCTAGTGGAGGAGATGGGGTGGAGGGGGGATGCTGATAAACCATCAATGGAGACAGGTAGGCTAATTCAGCTGTATTTATACCCTAAGATTGATTATCTTAAGTGGCTCCACCTGTGCTAATTAGGCTAAGTATCTGACGTGCTCCTCCCGAACCTTGTTATGAAACTGCATTTTGTGAAAAAGCAAATAAAATTACTCAAATAAAAATAAAGTATATCTATAAAAATATAAAACATGAATTAATATCCACATAATTAAAAGATTGTTAGAGGGAATGTTCTATTTCTGATTTAAACTCAGTTTGTGCAGTTGATTAAAACTGTACAGTACATATAAAGGCTACTATTTATCTAAACTATAAATCCAGAAGCAGTTCTCATATACCTCACTGCTACTAAATGTTAGTTGCACATGCTACTTACTTACATCACACAAAATGACTTTTTAAATAGTTCAGCACTCTTTTATTTGTGTGTCTTCTGACCAAAAATTGGTTTAGAAACTGTACAGACATGCAGTTTACATAGAGATGAAAATAGGAGGGAAACGTCTCCGTCATTTTAAAATCTCAAAGAATGCATAGAAAAATACTTTTTTTAACCATTTTAAAGACTTTTTTTTCCATAATTTTAGCCAATGAAATATGACATATTAGCTTCTTAAAATGCAAAGCCAATCTCAAACACGGGTTATTTCTTCACCTGTTATTTCTTTTCTTTTCTTCAGCATATGTAAAGGCCAAACTGAAATCTTAAGTACAGTGCTGGATATAAGAATACAGGAATTATCAGACGGAAAAAAAAATACTTTGTGTGGATTTTATCTCTGAAATTGTAGGTGATAAAAAGGTCATGTTTGGGGCAGAAGGTAAGAGATGATGAGCAATAAACAAACATAAAGGGTCAAGGTATATCTGTAGCAGATGGTGCGTTGTAGGTTTTGAGACGTTCATGAGCCCTCTGTGTAGTCAGTAACGTGAGCTCCATAGTATCTACGCTCTCTTCAAGCCCATGTCTCTTGTCAATCTCCACCGTGTAATCATTGGCCTGTAATACAAAAGTAGCATCAGGTGACATTTTTGTTTTAGAAGGTTATGTTGTTTTAACTTAAACGTCGCAAGTATCAATACAAATCTCAGTAAAGAAATACAAGTTGCTTAAAATGCCACAAACAACCTTTCTGGTAATGCATAACTATACTTTAAGCCTCAGGTAGAAAATAGCAGCAGTCATTGCTTTTAATACCCACCAGCTGAAGTGCAGCCAGCATGTATCTGCAGGCTTCTGTGTTCTCCTTGCCTTTTACGACAAAGGCAAATGATTTTTTCACACCCACGCTACAGAGTGATTGGACAATTCTGTCTCCATACTCATGGATGTCAAAAACTGGATGGGTCTCCTGTGCACAAAATATTTCAGACACTCATTTAATGGGGATAAATGGCCACCAATTGTTTAAATCACTATTGAATATTTTACCACAGAAACCTTGCAAGGCTCAGCCCACATTACCTGAGCAGCAAGATGAGGGTTGATTCCATCCTCCCACTCTTTGACTCTCCGAGACAAAGCAGTCTCCTGCGCATACTTCTGAGAGTTCACCAGAAACAGGTCCTACATACAGAGAAAGTTTAGAAAGAATAAACTACCACTGTCCAATTCATTTCTCTAGAAATCGATCTTAAGCTTTCGTACCACACTCTTCTTGACCAGATCTTCATAACTCATCCGGCTCATATGCAAGTCATGGAAAATTTGCTCCTGTTCACCAAGGTGCTCCGCAGGTTCAAGATCATCAACCAACTTGTCATGTTCCTCATCCGAAAAGTCCTCGCCTGAAAGAAATTGAGGGAATAACCACAAAATATTTATGTCTGGTGCATTTTAAACAATGGTTCTGGGCAAATAATGGTGTAGGGGAAAAAGTCTAGGCCTGGATTATTTTTAGTGTGTGCATCTCACCCTCTTCGTCTGGATGCCGGACAACCTCGACCTGGTCCTCAATATTCTCTGGTTCCAGATAAGTTTTCTTTAACTCCTCATCAGAGACAAAAACACCCTAAAACAGAAAATACCTCTGGTCACATGACACATAACAAATACACTACTGTTCAAAGTTTAGACTCAGTAAGATTTATGTTTTTAAAAGAAGTCTCTTATCCTCAGCAAGATATTTATTTGATATAGAAAATACAGTAATATTGTGAAATTTGATCACATTCAATTTGATATTAATATATAAATTAAAATGTAATTTATGCCTATAATGCTAAAGCCAAAATGTTATTGTTCCAGTCTTCAGTGTCACTTGTACATTTACATTCAGTCTTTTAGCAGTTGCTTTTATCCAAACCTACAAAAGAGCAATAATATGTAAATGCTGTGACAAGTCTTGGTTAGCTTAGCAAAATACAAATAGCAAGGCTTTTGAATATAAATGAAAAGAAAACAAGTAGCTAGAATAGAAAAAGAATAGGAATGCTAGCGTGGGAGTGTCTAGAGAGAACAGATCCTGCTGATTTGTTTAATTAACAGAAGGTTCAAAAGAACAGCATTCATTTGAAATATAAATCTTCTGTAACATTACTGACATGTGTCAAAAGAGCCCAAACATTTTGAATGATATATCACACAACTCAAAATTGTACTTACCCTTTTCCTGAGGATCTGCTTCTGTGCTTTCAGACGCTGACCCATTTTACTCACAAAGATGTAATTAAGGTCTACCATAAGAAAAACAAAAATTTGTATACATTTCAACCACTACTTAGAGAAAATGTATATATATTTATATTACCAGGATAAGTAGGTCCGTTCTTAAGCTTGTGGTCTGCAGTCTCAACTGTAAGAGAAAAAAAACTACTCTAATTCATCCAAACAGCTATGCCATCCATTCCTTTTCAAATAATATCCTGATAACAGCTTACAGGCTTTAGAGAACCAGCTCCCAAAGTCCTGAAGTTTTGAAGGACCCTTCCTCTTCCTCTTTCCAGACTCTTCAAGACCAGCAGGCACTTTATAACACTTCCCTAGAGAGCACAGAAGAAAAGAAAAGTCCAACTGCAATAACATAATGAAATGAGTTATTTTATTGGAAGAACATCAGATTGAGCACACACCTGTTTTGAGAGGTTTGTCCTCCCCAAATGCAGCATATGAATCATGGCTTTTCCAAGGGTCCACAATTTCCTGAAATATACACATGCAATTGATTACTTTTACGAGGACATGATTACAGAATGCATAACAAACATAACATACCAAAATCATATTGATATTTTAACATGTACTACATGTGAATGTTCTTTACATGATTGATTTAGTGTAAGTGTGAAGAATCTATACCTTGAGCTGCTTGGGTTCCTCTGGAACTGGCTGAACTGCAGGTCTCGGTCTTAACATCCTCCTCTCACTAGGGGCCTAGATCATTTAAAAAATGGAAAACTTTAATAATTACATTCAACAGATCTTTTCCCAAATGCCAAATATATCAATTGTTAATCACCTGATGTCTTTCCACCCACTCTTCTGACTCAACCTGCATCCCATGATCTTCCAGTGGAGGAAGAACCTCCGCACCACCATCTTCTTCATCGTAACCACCATTAACCTCAGCGACACCCTCTGGACCCCAGATGACAACGATAAGACAAAAACAAAGCAGATCAGTGTGGTAATCTATAAGTCTTGTAATAACAATAAGGTTCAGGTTTAATTTTGGGTCAGTAAGATTTTGAAAAAATGTGTTTGAAAGAGGTCTCATACGCTCACAAAGGAATTTATTTAGTACATAAGTACATAAAAACACTAATACTATGAAATATTATTACACTTAAAAATAAATTTGTCTATTTTACTGTATTATAACATTTTAAATTTTTAAATGTTTTTCTGTGATAGCAAAGCTGATTTGTTTCCAGTGTCACATGATCCTTAATAAATCATTATAACATGCTGATTTGGTGCCAAGTAATAATTTCTTGTTATTTTGAAAGTTATTGTGCTGCTTCATATTTTTTGAGGAAATTGTAATATATTTTTCAGTATTCTTTGATGACCATACATTGACTTTAAAAAAAAAATTGTAATAATCTGATCTAGTGCAAGTTCTCGTTCATGAAACTTTCAAAAACATCTGTATAGACTGTCACACGAGAAGCCTGTGTACTCACCATTATCTAAAGGCAGAGCTTCATGTACAGAGAAGTTGTGCTGGATTTCTGCGACCTCCTTGAGGAAGTGAGTGTGGGAAGAGCCCAGACGCATCAATCCGGATTCATCCATGGTGAAATGATTCATTCGAAAATCCTTACAGCTGCCAAGAAGCTCTCCTTTAAGGCTAGAGGATAAAAAAAAATAAGCATTCTGGGAAAGCATTTTTAGCTCTTTGCAAGTTGAACTTAATTTCCAGCACTTGTTCAGGTAATATTCTCCTGGAGAGCAGTGGAGAGCCGTGTGCCACGATTTTCTTTGTTTGTGTGGGTCTTTACCTGAGAAGGGGGTATTTCTGTTTCTCAAGTGATTCTACAGGAATGAGAGATTCAGGAGGGAGACGAATAATCTTCACTTTCTAAAAAAAGAATATCAAAAAATAAAAATAAAAAAGACAAACCAAAACTCACATGCTATACAACTTGGTCTGCAGAGCATTAAAAAAAAAAAAAAAACATAATTTAGTAAATCTCAAAATTTTTCCTAATTTCTCACAATTTTTCCTAGTCAAAGACACAAACAAAGTTTAGTATGGATGCCTAGTATAGACATTATAAATTGTAGAAACAAAAAGTATGATGAGGTGAAGCCCAACCCACCTCTGTTGAATCTTTCATCGTTATATTCTGAGAGTTGACGTTCTCATCCTGCTCAATCTCATCAAACTGCATCAAAATACTCAATTATTCACACAGATATACAAAAACTGAAATCTTTGTTTAAATTAATAAGCACTATTGCTCATTTGGGCACCTCACAATCATCTCCTTCATTGCCTGAAGGGTTTTTTTCCTGGTTACCGTCTGATGAAGAACCTTGTTTGTCACGTCTGTGGAAACAGGGACAACCAGCATGACAACACACCAAATGCCGATTCAAGAGAATAAACAGAATATGAAGTTCCAGGACAATAACACTTACTTTTTGTTTTTGTTAGAGATGTAATCTAATGTTTGAAACACCAGAGTGTGAAGGAGCTCGACCTAAACATTCAGAACAGATCATTTTGTGAAGAAAGTCTTTTGCCATAATAAATGTATTACATATTATAGGATTAGTTCACACAAAAATGTAATTTTAGATGATGTAGGTGGTTTTATTTCTTCATCTAGTAGATTTTGAGAATCACTTGCTAACTAAAGTATCCCCTGGGTGAATGGGTGCCATCAAAATTGGAATTTAAACAGCTGATAAAAGCATCACAATAACCCACAAGTAATCCACGCGACTTCAGTCCATCAATAAATGCCTACTGAAGTGAAAATCTGTGTGCTACAGATAAACAAATCATTATTCTTCCACCTTCAGTGAGAAATAATAAAATAATGCCAAAGCAATAATAAAATAATACCACCTCCAGTGAGAAATAATACAATAATGGCAATGCAATAATAAAATAATGCCACCTCCAGAGAGAAATAATACAATAATGGCAATGCAATAATAAAATAATGCCACCTCCAGTGAGAAATAATACAATAATGGCAATGCAATAATAAAATAATGCCACCTCCAGTGAGAAATAATAAAATAATGGCAATGCAATAATAAAATAATTCCACCTCTAGTGAGAAATTATAAAATAATGCCAATGCAATAATAAAATAATGACACCTCCAGTGAGAAAGTCGCTTTCTCAGTGCATATGTCTCTCCTGATACAGACAAACATGCATATTTGTGCATCTCAAGATGTGAACTGACGACCTGAAATTGTGTGAATTACTTGTGGATTATTGTGATCGTTTTATGAGCTGCTTGGATTCTCAATGACGGTTAAGACACTAATATGAATTATAAATGTATTTATTTCTGCCACGCATGAAACTTTTTAATAAAATATCCAAAAGTAAATAAATTAAATAACATTTTTACTTTAATGAAAACTACTAAATCTATATATCAGTGAAACTAATCACTGTAGCACACACATAAAACATCAAATGTTTTACCTTTCTGCCATAGATGCATGTGGATCCTTGGATTAAAAGTGCAGCCTCTGCAAAGTTCATCATGGTTTTCCCACCATCGAATGAAATGGTCATCTGGTCCAGCTGTGATCACAGACAGCATACTTAATGTTAGAAAATGAAGCTTTAAATGAATGAAGGTGCTTCTTGATCAGTCTGTCTTGTGTTTTCTCACCTCCTCAAGATACTCTCCGAGCTGGCTGGCCAGGTCAATGTCCCAGTTCTTGGTGAGGTCTCGCAGGGGCTGAAGCAGATGGCCATATCTCGTCTCCGCAGAGTCCATGACCACGTATTTATAAAAATACCCTGCAAATAATCTTTCAAATTAATCACCATTCACCAAATATATTAATAATGATATAAAACAAGACTGCTTAATTTTGAAAAGAAGACAATGGCATGTAATATTTTATTTAGTACGCTCTGTTTTACTATGTTACTGCTCTTTAGAGTCAAATACAGAAATCCAGTTAACGTTACACATGAAAGAAACAATTAACTTATGTCATTACGGAATCAAAGTAACATTAAGTGTAAACAGGACATTTGCTATCTGTCTAGTAACTACAAGCATAATACATATATCTGTATATAAACATTACCATTAAGTGTAAGGTGGTTTTATAACCATTCGTAATCGCTGTTAAACTGTAAACTATGTTTAATTGTTAAACAACAGTAACGGTTTAACAACACTGAAGCTCCGCGCGACGCTCATATGTAACTTACAAATCAATACGCTCACCTTTAGTATGCGAATAAGCAACGGTTGCTGGGTAAAAATAATCTCTTGATTGCGTATTTCGAAAAACGTACAGGTTCTGTCTCTAAATTTAGCAAAAAAAAAGTAAACAATAAAATCTACTCTTTGAGGAAACTCGGCACAAACGTCATTTTGTTTTTGCCGCCTGCGTGACGTCACATCGGAGTCACTGGGCATCTAGTGAAACGCTGCCCACTGCCGGCCTGGAGGAGGATCGTCGCAATCATGTCTGGTCTGTACAGGTACTGGTCGAATAATTAGAATATCATCAAAAAGTTGATTTATTTCACTAATTCCATTCAAAAAGTGAAACTTGTATATTATATCCATTCATTACACACAGACTGATATATTTCAAATGTTTATTTCTTTTAATTTTGATGATTATAACTGACAACTAAGGAAAATCCCAAATTCAGTATCTCAGAAAATTAGAATATTGTGAAAAGGTTCAATATTGAAGAAACCTGGTGCCACACTCTTATCAGCTAATTAATAAATGGTCTCTCGCTCTAGTTCTGTAGACTACACAATCATGGGGAAGACTGCTGACTTAATAGCTGTCAAAAAGACTACCATTGACACCTTGCACAAGGAGGGCAAGACACAAAGGGTCATTGCAAAAGAGGCTGGCTGTTCACCGAGCTCTGTGTCCAAACACATTAATAGAGAGGCAAAGGGAAGGAAAAGATGTGGTAGAAAAAAGTGTACACGCAATAGTGATAACCGCACCCTGGAAAGGATTGTGAGAAAAAACCCATTAAAAATGTGGGGGAAATTCACAAATAGTGGACTGCAGCTGGAGTCAGTGCTTCAAGAACCACTACGCACAGACGTATGCAAGACATGGGTCTCAGCTGTCGCATTCCTTGTGTCAAGCCACTCTTGAACAACAGACAGCGTCAGAAGTGTCTCTTGGGCAAAAAAGGACTTGACTGCTGCTGAGTGGTACAAAGTTATGTTCTCTGATGAAAGTAAATTTTGCATTTCCTTTGGATATCAAGGTCCCAGAGTCTGGAGGAAGAGAGGAGAGGCACACAATCCACGTTGTTTGAGGTCCAGTGTAAAGTTTCCACAGTCAGTGATGGTTTGGGGAGCCATGTCATCTGCTGGTGTTGGTCCACTGTGTTTTCTGAGGTCCAAGTTTTAGAGCACTTCATGCTTCCTGCTGCTGACCAACTTTATGGAGATGCAGATTTCATTTTCCAACAAGACTTGGCACCTGCACACAGTGCCAAAGCTACCAGTAACTGGTTTAAGGACCATGGTATGCCTGTTCTTAATTGGCCAGCAAACTCGCCTGATCTTAACCTCATAGAAAATCTATGGGGTATTGGGAAGAGGAAGATGTGATATGCCAGGCCCAAGAATGCAGAAGAGATGAAGGCCACTATCAGAGCAACCTGGGCTCTCATAACACCTGAGCAGTGCCACAGACTGATCGCCACGCCGCATTGCAGCATTAATTCAGGCAAAAGGAGCCCCAACTACGTATTGAGTGCTGTACATGCTTATACTTTTCATTTTCATATTTTTCAGTTGGCCAAGATTTAAAAAAATCCTTTCTTTGTATTGGTCTTAAGTAATATTGTAATTTTCTGAGATACTGAATTTGGGATTTTCCTTAGTTGTCAGTTATAAGCATCAAATTAAAAGAAATAAACATTTGAAATATATCAGTCTGTGTGTAATGAATTAATATAATACACAAGTTTCACTTTTTGAAACGAATTAGTGAAATAAATCAACTTTTTGATGATATTCTAATTATATGACCAGCACCTGTATCCTCTGTATGTTTTCAAAGAGTCTAGTGAAAGTCTCAGGAAGACCACAGGTATTTGTGTTATTTTATATATATTGCATAGCAAAAAATACAGAAAGAGCTTACATATAAGGTTGTTAGACAATTTAGAGAAAACATAAGTCATATGGTTTATTAAAAATAAGTCAATAAAAAAGTAACAAATATTTGCACTTTACAATTATTTGTTTATTTTTTCATCTAGCAGGAAAACCAACGTAAACTTTACATCATCCAGAAGAGGTCGCTATAAGGCAGACATACAATTTTTTTTAGCTCAACCCCAGAGATGCATAACCAAGATAGAAGTGAACAATTACAGTACAAAATATGAAGATTATTGAATGATTATATTTTATAGCATTTCATACATTTTGTCCTAAAATGTTTTTTTTTTTTTATATGTATTACAAATTAATTCAACACAATCCCTCAACCCTGACCTAATATTCCCCAAAATTACCATAATGCTGACCATTTTCATAAGATAATTGAACAATGAATTTACATAAATATGTACACACATACACTCAGTTATGCACATGCATGGCAATAAATAAACAAATAAACTGGTTTTACATCCATTTGGCTTAACAGGGCTATTTAGTCAATAATCGTGTATTATTTAGAACAAAATTTTTCAGGTCTTCTTTATGATGAGTCTCTATCTGATCTTTGCAAGGCGGAGGCAAGATATTATATCTCTGAACCGGATGTAAATGGTGGAACAGAATCCTTCCAATTTAGTAGTTTTTATCTGCATTCTAACAAGGAAGAAAAAGCAAGGACTTTAACCACTGGTGCTGAGAAACATTGACAGCTATTACGCATACAGTACATAGGTAAATTTGGGCTCATTTAACTTTTGACGTATAAGAGTTATGTACTATTTTAAACCGAAATGAATGCAAAACCAACCACAAATTGGTGATGACTGAACCTGTTTGAGGACACAGGCCCATGTGTCATTTGAGGCTAATCTGCCAAGAACTTCCTCCTAACTGTATCAAAACAAGAGGATGCTCAACCACAATTTTATTTGTTTTAAAGTAGCAACTAATTGGCTTATATACACAAGTAACATGACCCGTCCATAAAACTAACAAGCATTCCAGTTGTCTTCGTAAGAGTGTGTGCAAGGTCATCTGAGACATCAGACTTAGTCATCTCTGATTGCTGATGTGTTAAATGGATAGTTCAAGCTGTTGACAGTAGTCATAGACTTCCATAGGAATAAATACTATGGAAGTCAATGGCTACTGACAACTTTTTAGTTACCAACATTCTTTAAAATATCTTCTTTTCTGTTCAACAGCAGTTTTGGAACAACATGATGGTGAGTAAAAGTGTGAACCATAGGCATTTAATCCACTGTTGTCTTTATACAAAGATATATACAAGGATCTGTCTATCTATCTATCTATCTATCTATCTATCTATCTATCTATCTATCTATCTATCTATCTATCTATCTATCTATCTATCTATCTATCTATCTATCTATCTATCTATCTGTCTGTCTGTCTGTCTGTCTGTCTGTCTGTCTGTCTGTCTGTCTATCTATCTATCTTTCTGAATGTGTTGTGGATATTTAGGTAGTTTATTGTGGTTTTGGGGTTTTTACACAACGACGAAACTCAATATTATACAGCTTCTTATATTTTGTTTTGTCATGTATGTAGGCAATAAATTCCTGGTTTAAGGTGGCACTTGTCATGCTGTGACTTGCTCAGAGGAGTTCTTTAACATTACACACATATCTCGAAAAGCAACAACTGTTTATT
Organism: Carassius auratus; assembly: GCF_003368295.1. NCBI lineage: Eukaryota > Metazoa > Chordata > Actinopteri > Cypriniformes > Cyprinidae > Carassius > Carassius auratus. The sequence continues at coordinate 23,071,976 of NC_039246.1, forward strand.
TTTTTAAAACCTGTACAGATTCTATAAAAAAAAAATAAAAAAAAAAAATAAACCTTATTCCCATCGCAGATGTTTTATTAATAAACATTTTAATACAGAAATACAACACAGAACGATTAATTAACAATAAAATAGATTTGGGACGTGTTATATTGAACGTATCGCAGTACATTTCGTCTGTCCCTTGCACTTCACTGCTGGTTGTGTTATTAGGTCTTTATATATATAATTCAATTATTCTTCTGATGAAAACAGCCTTATACGGAAGATCTAAATGTAAAACCAAACGAAAAAAAAAATATATATATTTATAATTAATATAAACATGTTTACGATATAAACGTGTCTGGCAGATCTCAACAAAACAAACAAATAAACAACAACAAAATAGCCAGTTGGCACGACCTTAAGAGAGCGCTCGCACATCTGACCACGTGATAGGATTCCTGGAAAGTTCCTGGAAATTAGTCTTTTATATACTAGTCTTTTTAAACGAGGATTAAGTAGTTAACGACGAGCGCGCGCACACACAGAGAAAGAGAGGGAGAGAGAGACAGGGCAAGAGAAAAAAAGATTCGTTGGAATATCACTAAACTGCTGGAGAGAGTAATTATATGTCCTGCTATCTTGGCTCGCGTTGTAACGCGTTAGGACGCGCGGTGCGCGCGGTGCGCTTGCAGACAGCGCGAGACATACAGTGTCGCCAGTATCGCTCCCGAAAGAATTAATGCAAATACACGGAAAAACGCGTCCCGATCTGCTGAGCATCAGGGGGTGCTGGTCGTTTGACAGTGAGCCGATCAGTGTTTCCCATCAATAATAAACGATGGGTCTGAATCATGTTGCCATTGAACGACTGTAACGTGAAACGCGCTGGACTTGATTGCTTATTGCTTTCACTTAGACAAAAGGTAAGTGCTGTGCGCTTTCTCCGACTGTCACCTTTCAGGCTCAAGTTTATATTCAAAATATACTCTGCTTTATTTCGTCTGATTCATTATGTCTCACATAGCAGCTACATCAAATAATCCGTGCATTTAGAACTAACGTATCTTCATTTACACGTTCAGGAGAAAAGACTCTCGTTTCTCTTGTTTGTCACACTATCGTTTACCAGGAGCTAGCTGTCAATGCAGTTTCCTAGTAAAGGCGGTTCTGCGTATTTTGCCGTCTCTCAAAGACACCCTTTGTTTTTATTCCTCATGCACGTGCGCAATGAGCCATTCACACACAAGACGGACGTTTGTAGCCTAATGTTAATGAAGCTTATGGTGATGTCATTTCGCTCTTTTATCCAATTAAAAACAATAACCGAAAACATAACAGTAGCTGCCCTTTGCTTTATTCAATTGAGAACTTTATGAGAGTATAAAAAAACAACAATAAGAAATGCGCTACAGGAGTGGAATGACTATGTGAGCACCACCCTCCTGGGTGACAGTAGACGCGTTAAGACTGTAAAAATACTAAGGATTTACAGGGCAAAAACAATTTTAAGGTAAGGCGAGGAATGATTTCGTTTCTGTCTTAAGCTACAACTCAAATTCAGATCAGGATAATGAATGTTAAATGACAGAACTGGTGTCATTAATGTTTAGTTTGACACAAGTATACAAGTGATAGTTCACACAAGCTTTTCATTTACGTGTTAAAAACTATAAATACCATGTCTGAGGTGACGGGAAGGGATGTAACATTTTCCATTCTGCTGGAGACACAAACAGTTGACCAAACCAGGACAGTGTTATACGCTTACCTCAATTGTGTGAGTGACTAACACACACTCTTTCGTTTAGCGGTATTATGCATTTGCGTATTTGTTTCTTTTTGTTATTTTAAAGCGTTTTAACGTTTCCTATACGGTGGCCTTATTGAATTAAGTGATTTAAAGGAATCGAGGGTGACTTGGGGTGACATAATTGTTTTGAAGAAGTACATTTGATGACCATAAATGCATGCATGTCCATGTTTTCTATTACTCTCAGGTAATGTAGAAGATTGTAGCACCAGTACAGTACCAGTAGGCCTAATTGACATCAGTTCACACGGTTTTATGCTACAATGTAGTTCTTAAACATCAGCAAATTAGCAGCAGACATGTATGGAAATACTAATCAGCAAAAAACAAAACAAAAAAAACAACAGCAACACAAAAAGCATCAAACAAAACATAGGGTTAAAATCATGTTTGTATTTTCAGATCGGCGCAGCCAAACAGTATCCACGGACGCTGTGGAAGACTTCTCACATGTTTTGGTCGATTGTAAGAGTCAGTAGTCTTTGAAGGATAATTATAGACATTGAGTGGATGCAGAACGCCGTTCTCCAATGACCTGTCACTCATCCGACTCAACGGAAAGCATCGAGAATGAAAGGAGATCGCAAACCGAAACCCAAGTCGCGGAGTCCGAGCAGAGTCGCATTGCCACTGCCATGAGAGACCTTAAAAACACTGGTAAACGTTTACTGCTCGTTTCACTTACATACTCTCTTCATTTGCTCCTGTAGGCTAACTCTCACTGAATTCATGCCGCATGCAACACAGCAACAGGCTAGTTAAAAAATAATTATCACAATGCGTCAAATTTGATGTTAAAAGTGATAACAGTCGATTTTAAAAAGATTAACCTTCTATATAAAATTTCTGTAAAATGTTTAAAGGTCGTTTTGAGTGTACTTTAATCTCATAAATCAGATTAGCAGCAGCTGTAAAGTGCTTTTGCCATGAGTTTGTTGCAGACCCATACACAGGTTTTTTTTTTTTTTTTTAAAATACCGAGGTCCCAAAATGGAGAGTAAGGTGGTTCCTCCCCCAAGAAAATTTAGATTTTCCTGGCTTACATGTGTGCATTTTAAGATGTTTAAAGACTCACAAATTGGATTATAATGTAGGTTTTCAATGTAGGCAATGTATAATGTAGGTAATTCACACTAATAGAAATTAATCTTTTCCAACAAGTTTAAACTGATTTTTACATTTTATGGGCAATTTTACCTTTATATTCCCCCTTTTCTTAAAAGTGTCCATTATCTTACGTTTAATCAGTGAATTATAATAATAAGACATATGGGCTGTTACCATGCAAATTAAATCAACACAGAAGTTGCATCTGAAGTGGCATTACACTGTTTAATGCAAGACGTGAATTAATTTATCTGCAATTACAAATGCATAAGTAATGTTTTGATATGTTAAACATAAAACGTTTACTATACTGATATTTGAAATGATTTAAAACATTAAAAAAAAACCACATCGAAATGTGAAATTAAAATCGCCAATAGGTAGCAGCAAGTCACTGTTCATAAGTGAGTCATTGCGATTGAACCGAATCATTTAAACGGTTGATTCATTCAGGAAAGAAACAGCGTCATGTTGCTCAGAGACGCAAAACTGTGCTGTGGCTGTGTTTGGAATGAATTTGTTGGTGAAATAGTGCAAAAACAGGCAATATGTAAAACAGGCATCTCAGATGAGAAGATCTGTTATCTTGGCTTTTTATCCTTGCAGCACCAAAGCAGAATTAATATAATGTAATTAATTATTTTACATCTTCTGTTATTTAAAAAATACCGAGGTCTGGACATCGGGGACCTCGATGCTGGGTGAATGTCAAATAATTGAAAATGTTTCAGGACTTGCTGTTGTTTTTTTTTTCTTTTCTTTTTTTTTGTGACAATTTGCATCTGGTGTATTGTTTCGGGACTGTTGTTTGATCAGAAGATAATAATGAAAATATGAGAGAAGTGAATGTCAAGAAAAAAAGTAGGCTAATTATTTTTTTACATTAAGGGGCAGTTTTCACCACGTTTGGATTTCCAGGGGCATGTTTTTTATTATAAATAAATAATTAGATATAATGTAAAATAAATAAATATATAAATGCAAATTTATTTAAATTTAAATGTAATTTAAATTTATAATCTATGAAGTGTAATTAAAATTAATTAAACATAAAAAAAGAATATATTCCACATTAATTATGGGGGCTATTTTATCACTTTATTTTTATCACCCCCTTTCTGAGCCTGATAAGAAGTATATGTAAGTGAATTATTGGAACTATGTGAATTTCTTGAAAAAGCTTTTACTGTTAATTTTTTTCCGTTTTGCTTTTTGTGCAACAAAAGAGTTACATTATCATGTCTATGAAGCTTTTGTTATATATCCTGGTCTGGCTGGAACATTTGTCCTTAGTGGTTTGTGTCTCTGTCACATCACATCCCTTTCTGGTTTCAAGTGCATGTGCAAATTTAGTCCAGCACTGCACTGTATAAAAGAAAAACATAACATAAAGTCATTATGATGCTGCAGCGAGATCCTTTTTTAGGTTTGTTTGTTATTGAGAAATACAATGTGAGCAGCTTTGGGGAACATCTGTCAAGCATCCGCCATCACAAATGTCAGATACTCCCAAGATGAATAGTCAGATGGTCTAGTTTACTATTTCAGGAAAAATATGTCATTTATGTTGATATTTCTGCTGTCTTGTTTAGACTTGCTATGCCACAGTTGTCATAATGTTTGCAATTAACGTTCACTTATCAGCTCATTTCGGAAGTGCTTGGTTTCTTGCTGCATTATCAGATGTGAATTAGCTCTTTAAATCAGGGCACAGTTGAGAGGTTGCGTCCTCTTCTGAAAGCCAAAATATCTGCAGTGACTCAGAAAACGCCTGATAAAACAACAGCCGAATTGCTAGGATATGACTGTAGCTGTGACGGTTTTTGTGAGCCTGTCTTTAGAGGGACACGTTATGGGTCTCATGTTACACAAGCAAGCGACTGAAACAGATACTGTGGAAGAGGATACGTATGTGACCACCTCTGTGTCTTCTTTTCTTGGAAGCAGGCTGGTATTGGGGCAGCCTGACAGCAAATGAAGCCAAGGAGATCCTGCAGGACACGTCGGAGGGGACGTTTCTGGTCCGAGACAGCTCTCAGAGGGACTACCTCTTCACCATCTCCGCCATGACATCTGCGGGACCCACCAACCTGCGAATCGAATACAAGGACGGAAAGTTCAAGCTGGATTCCGTGGTGCTGGTCAAACCCAAACTCAAGCAGTTCGACAGCGTTGTCCATCTCGTGGAACACTATGTGCAGCTGTCCCGGACGTCTTGTATGGGCAGGACTACCCCTCTCGCCCCGTCCAATGGGACAGTGCAGCTGCTGCTCACGAATCCGGTGTACACAGCCACACCATCTCTGCAGCATCTGTGTCGTATTGCCATCAACAAAACCACACGGCGGGTACAAGAACTTCCTTTGCCGAACCGTCTGAAGGATTACCTGACAGACTACACTTATAATGTATAGAACCAGATGGACAATAATGACCATAAGTGCAGAGGTACTATGGATCATAGATCCAGTGATACTGGGGTGCTGATGTCCCGTTTAGGATCTTTTGCCTGGGATCCCTCATCTTGTGTCCAAGGACAACTTTAAAAGGATAACTCACACACAAAAAAAATTTAAGTCTGTCATTAATTACTCACCGTCAGTGATGTTCCAAACCTGTTTGACTTTTTCATCTGTGGAACACAAGAGAAGATATTCCATTTTTGTCCATACAATGAAAGTCAACGGGATCCAAAAGAACACATCAGCGTTATTCAAAACATATTCCAGTTTCTGTTTTGATTCGGTGAGTAAATATTGACTGAACTATCCCATTAATACACAGAATATCATAACTGTTAAGTGTCCTTCATTGCGTGCTTAACAAGTTTATGGCCTGTAGATATTCTACAGTTGACTTTGAATGAGTGACTGAGCAGTATCTGTCAGGAGCATTGGCCTGCACTGACATCGGTGGGCTTCTTCCTGTAATACGCACATCAGATATACAGGACGCCTCACGGTGTGACCATGCGTCACTTTTAAAAGGAAGAGTTCACCCAAAAATGAATACACTAGCTCAATCTTAAACGTGATGTTCTTTCTTCTGTAGAACATAAAAGAAGATATTTTGAAGAATCCTGTAGCTGTCTTTGTCCATATATTGAAAACTACACTCTTCAAATTTCCAGATGGAGTTTTGCAGTGATTCCGTAAAGGAACCTTTTTAGGTCACCCAGTGAACAGTTCTTAAAACTATTTGTCCTTAGTGTGAAGAACATTTTAATATTCTAAAAATACAATTTTCCATTATAAAGAACTGAAAAGTTTCTATGGATGTCTACTAGATGAAATAAATCCATACGACTTCTAAGTAAGGATTATTTACTCTCCAATCACTGATCAAAGCACACAAAGGCAGACCACATTAACTATGGTGGCACAAACATCCACTGATGTCAAACCTCATTGGGATGTTAATTGAAGTTTGAAGTATTTTCTTTTATGTTCCACAGAAGAAAGCAAACCATATGAGTTTGGAACAACACGAGGGTAACATGAGTACAGAATTCTCATTTTTGGGTGAGCTATGCTTTTATTGCAGCAGGTTTCTGAGATGTTCTGCATCCTGTGTTTGGGACATGGGAGTTTGAAACTGTATGCTTTTGGACTATGTTTTATTTGCTCTTTATCCATGTTATATTTTTGTACTGTAGTCATAGAAGATCATTTGCTGTCATGGTTGCCCAAGGAAATGCTGGAAACTGGCAAGTACCTTGTGATATGATATACTGTACATACATGTCTTCATGATATCGTAATACCTACTGAAAAAATACAGGAAAAAATTGCCCTTTTAAAGGTAGTTTGAAACAAATAAAATGTATTATACATATACACTACCATTTGAAAGATTGGGGTTAGATTTTTAAATAGTGTAATTCAGCAAGGACACATTGAAGTGAACAAATGTGTCAGTAAAGATATTAATAATGTTACAAATGATTTCCGTTATGATCTTTTGAACTTTGAAGAATCCTGAAAACAATCCTTTCATCAAACACATTAAGCAGCACAATGATTTCTGAAGGATTATGTGACACTGAAGACTGAAGAGAAATGGCTGCTGAAAATTCACCTCATCACAGGAATAAATTACATTTTAATATATGATCAGCTTTTTTTGCTCTATTGTTTATCAAATCAATGTAGCCTTACTGAAAATAAGAGACTCAAAAATATTGGAAAAAACATACCACCCCCAAACATACAAAAATTTGAATGGCAGTGTGTGTATAAACATTTTAATTTAAAAGCTCAAACTTCTCCCCCTTGCCCAACATTTAAGGGTGTGTACTTTGCAAATAAAATATACCGTCTTAGTATTTTATCGCACATTCTGAACCAAGAGGTAATTTGGCAGCATGGTTTGTTTCAGCTTTTGTTGCATATGGTCAAGAAGTATTGGCCTGTGTTAACCCTACCTCAGGAGGGTGTCGTGATAAACCTGCATGCTGATTGGTCGTCTCTGGAGAATCTTTGATTCTATACTGAATCGTAATTTTTTAACCAAACCAAACCAAAAAAAAAAAAAACTTACTAGGTCAGAAGCTTTTTATTCTCTCCTTACTGCTATTTGTGGAGAGCTTATAAGAAAAATGAGATTTCCCTCTCAAGTTCCTCACTAATCTGAACTCCTTTCTATTTTGGTTTAATGAAACATACATAATATTATCCCTTCAAGAATGGGTCGCTCAATGTATTCAATTCACCATTGTTCTTGGGTGCTAAATTCCTGCATTTTCTCTTTATGCTTAGTCTTTCAGTTAAAGCATTCAAATAGTATTATCTTAAAAGCATTGCGCTTAAAAGGATTACAGGTTGGTGCTTTATTTTGACATTATTTTTAAATAAAGAAGTTCTTTATTTAATATGATTTAATTAAAATACAAAAAACAATCTACCAGAAATTCTTAAATAATTGGGAAGCTGATCTCAGATCAGCTTAAGAGGTGTTTCTGCCAACATCTTTAAAATCCAGTATACTGTTGTCAATATTATTCATCGTCTTCCTTGAGGACATGGTATAACTAGGGTAGTAAGTCTGATGTGATCTCTTTGCCACTACAAAATTCCACTAATATCATTTTACTACATTGTGCTGCATCAGTGGTGAATGGATTGTCTCCCAAAAAGTGAGAAATAAAAGCAAGCATAGATTTAATTCCTGTTCTGTGTGTGTGTTATTATTATTTATTTTTTTGGTAATGTCTGATAGAGGACTTGGGAAATAGAGTATGATTTCTACAACAACTTCACTCTTTTATTTCTGCCCCAAAATGAGCCAATCATGAGCAGAACAGACAATAACACCCATCACCAAGGTCACACACCCACAACCTGGCAACCTCTCAAACCTTCAGTAAACCCACATCCTGAATGGATTTCTGGTTTCTAATGTTCTGAAAATACAGATAATCAAGTATATTTGGTGTTTGTATGGAAATAGTTTGTTTGGTTGTTTAGAAAATTCACTTTTTAATCCAACAGTGTTTGCAAGAATTTTGTATAATAATATTGAATTTATAAGTGTTTTTCTTGTGTACATTTTCTTTGGAAGTGTTTTGTCTTTGCCATCTGAATTGGGAAGTTTCACTCCCAGTTTGCCCAGTCAATTTTCCATTTCTACAGCGTTTCTTGTCCCCTGCATGTTTTTTTTTTTCAAAGCATGGAAATTCTGAGTAACAATTTGAGTCACTTCATATTTTCCAGGGATTTTTAGAGTGAATTGTGTGTACAAAGGCTGTGTATTTGCAGACATTTCCTCGAGAGGCAACCGACTAGCCGATCGGTGCAAGAAAGTAACTATTTCTGTTAAATATTGACACCGTTCCCAAGAAAGAGCTGCTAAAAGCAGGAGTTCTCCTTGTCACAGCACATAAGAGTTGTTTAGTCAAAGATAACGTGGAGATAGCACTGTTTTCCAAGTAATCTAAACTTAATTTTACATGGAAATTGGATGTAATTGAACCCACAAGTGCACCGTCACAGTTTCTGCAGTCACAAACACATTTAAGTGTTGGCTTCGGCATGTTAGAAGAACAGCGTCATCCTATCCAAATGACTTGAATTACTATACAAATGACTTCATGTTTAAAGTTACACCAACAAAACCTGATATCATATACGTATGTGTGTGTTTGTGTGCATACACCAATGACTCCTTGCAGGATTTGTTGTACCTTAATTGTATGTTATAATTTATATGTTATAAAGTGTTACATGGAATACATAATTTAGATTTTTTTCACATCTTTTGACTTTTTTTTTTTTTTTACATTTCTGTTACCACAACAATTTTCAGAAATTGTTATTGTTTATATATATGTGTGTGTGTGTGTGAAAGTTAGCACACCCTATTAAATTCCATGGTTTTCTGTATTAGAACATAATAAAAATGATCTGGTCCTTGGCAGGTCTTAAGATTTGGAAAGTAAAACTTAGACTAACAACATCACATTATATATCACACTGTGTTTATATTTAATTAACACAAATGAAGCCAAAATGAAAAGCCATGTGTGACAAAGTTAGGAGACCCTATGATTCAATTGCCTGTAGATCCACTTTTAACTTGAATGAACATTTTCTGTTTGACTTGATCAGTCTCTTTTTTTGTGGAATTTCGTCCCACTCTTCTTTACAACGTTGCTCTAGTTTATTGAGGTTTGAAGGCATTTGTTTATGCACAGCTCTTATTACAGCATTTCAGTCAGGATGAGCTCTGGACATTGACTGGTCCATTGTAACCCCTTGAATCTTTTATTTTCAGCCGTTCTGTTGTAGATTTGCTGCTGTTCTTGGGATCATCGTGCTGTTGCATGACCCAATATTGGCCAAGCTTTAGCTGTTGGATGGATGTCCTCACATTTGACTCTAGGATACTTTGGGATACAGAGGAGTTCATGATCGGCTCAATGACTGTGAGGTGCCCAGGTCCTGAGGTTACAAAACAAGCCCAAAATAATCAATCCTCTATGTGTGACTTCTGGTATGAGGTGTTTGTGCTGAAATGCTCTTTAGGTTTTTACCAAATATGGCATTGTGCATCATAGCCAAACATCTCCCCCTTGGTCTCATCTGATAAAAGGACATTGTTCTAGAAGGCTTATGGTTTGTTTAGATGCAACTTTGCAAACCTAAACTGTGCTGCCATGCTTTTTTCTTTTTTGCAAGCCTTCCAAACACGCCATACTTGTCCCATATTTTTCTAATTGTACTGTCATGAACGTTATGTCTCACTTTTCCCAGATTGATGGCAAAAACAATTGCTTCTTTAAGATTATTGCTGATGTCTTACCTCCTTGGCGTTGTGTTAAGACACCTTAAGGCTCCAGACCATCAAACTGCCAAAACTTCTGCTTTCATAGAGATGCTCACACTTACTGATGATCATTTAATCACAGGCATTTGATTAGCAATGCCTGACCATTACTTACCCTCTTAATTCATATGTTAACAGTAAGGGGGTCCTAACTTTGTAACAAAAATTATTCTTTTTCTCCATTTTGGCTTTATTTTTGTTAATAAATAATGGTATGGTACAATATGTCATGTGTTGCTGTTCATCTGTTTGAATTTTCACATTTTAAGACCTGTCAATGACCAGATTTTTTTATTTTTATTATGCCCTTATACGGAAAACCATGGAATTCAAGAGGGTGTCCTAACTTTTTCACACACACATACATATATCGTCAATAATACAGTTAGCATATTTTATACTTTATATTCTATTAATTTGTTTTAATTTCCATAATTACTCATTTTCTGTAGACAAAACGTTAGGTAGATGGATTGGATTTCAGTAGGAATCTTCCCAGTGACGGGGATGAAATGAAAGTGCAGTGAAATGAAATGCAGAGAGATGCACAATATGTTGACCTGAAACTTGACAGTGGTTGAGGGCAAGAGGACCAGAACTGACCCACTGAAGAATATTCTGGATCTCACATCTCTTTACATGACCGGACCTGACACTGGCTTGGTGCATGTCTTAACAGCTCACGCGGTCAAGTAAACAGGATTTAAAAGGTCAGTTCAGGGGCGAGGGTTATTGAACTCAGACCTCATATCACATGCACAAAACAATTAAGTGGACCACTTCAGCTCAGAGTCTTCATGTTGTACTGTACATCTGATAAAAGCACAGCTTTTTCCAATCCAAAGCACAGTTCGCAAAAGCACATGTGACACCTTTTGTATCATTATAGCATTATCAAGACCAGACAATGATAATATCCAACTGTTCGGCCAAACTTGAGGCAGGAGCGGTGCCATGCGCAGAAACACAACATTTGGAACATCATTCAGAGCTATGGTTGATAACATGAAACAGATTATTAACATTAGAATAATAAAACATAAGATTTAACTAAAAATGTTAAATGTTTGAAACATGCAGTGACTGTACAGTACAGTTTTACGCAAATATCCATGTCCTTATTTGGCCCAGTAGATGCTTCCAATTTAGTCTGAAGTCCTTAAGCCTCAAAAATAATGGATTCTCTGAAGGGAAAATCCCTTCTAAAAGATTTTAAAAGGATTAGTGTAAAACGTGCTTGTTGGTAAAGCTGACCTTATGTATGGTTGTAGAAAGAGCCATTCCATAGATGTAATGAACTGAACATATAGCGCATTATGCTTGAGGACACGGGGTCGAGTGCTGCAAAAAGCAATGATGGTATGGACATTCAGGATTATACAAATAATACCAAGGGGGATTTACATAGATACATCCAACTTCTTGCAGCTCATAAGTGCCATGATATTTAAATAATCCGCTCTTCCTGGAACAACTGTTGCTCTACAAATTCATAACCAGTGTTTGAAAGACTAAAGCCACTTTAAGGGCAAAAGAAAGCTTAGCGTTTCAAGCAAGCTGTTTAACTGAATGTCACGAGGACAAGAAAATATATACAACAGAACTTTCCTAATCAGGGGACAATGTCAGCAACAGACAGCTTTATATACAATGTTTTTGTAAGAGTCATCATCACAGGACAAACTGGAAAGACAAGAGCATCACTGAATTATATCACTCGCTCCGCATCATGGGAAAAGAAGAGACACAAAGAGAGACCGAAAAAAGACTGTAATTATAATCCTTCGCCAACGTTTTCTGTAGTAACTAGGCTATAGTTTAAGCTAAAATATCAGAGTTGCTCTAGTTATTGTTAATATATGTCTAGGAAAGTAAAAACATAGGCCCAACACATTCTATTGATTTATATAAACGTGCTGCATTAATAATTCAGAACGCTTGCTTGTTAATATTTCAATATATTAGACTAGAAAATCCAGCTTTTAATATTGAAGGTTTCTGGATGTGTCTGAAAGAGATAAATACAGCTCTATTATGTTAGGTTATAGTCTCAGGGTATTTTTGTTTGTGATCATTATTTCTGCACAATGTTTAGCCTAAATTACCCAATTTATTAGTTCCTCCTGCTCCTCGTTTCCAGCCAGTAGAATTTAATACATTACGTGGAAAACTCATGTGTAACCTAATACACAATGTATTAGAGACAAAGGCGGCAACTTATGATATTATTGGGATATATATACACAAACACCCCTTTATGTGCCCTCACCAACAATTTAATGATATGTTAACAAAGAATTCTTCGACGTTGTCCAGGCTGTTGTAGTAAACTCTTTATAGTTCAGTCAGTTGTTACGGTTAAAAGTGGTTTTTACGGGGTTATCGGGTTCAAATATGGACCCACAACACAAAAAAACTGCTCCGATCTCAGCGGCTTTTTCTAGCCGAGGAGCTCTTTGTGGACGACATGATTATAGAGTATTATACCAAGAGGAGATCATAGAGGAAGAGTCATTTAGAGGAGATTCATTTTGAGTTGTCTTATAGGAAAAAAACGCTATAGCTGCTGGATATTCTGGCCACGCGGGGTTCGCGCCTTCCATCACTTTATTCAGTTATTAGAAAAATATTTTCCCTGGATCAAAGACAAATTACAGCGACTGTGCTGAAGAAGACACAAAGTCTCCTCCTCCGTCCTTCTCAGGTGAGTCCTGCGTGGGTGAACTTGGCTATCGTACTTGGCCACATCTGACAGAACACCCCTTTTTTGGGATGTCTTTAATTGAAAAATACTATTCATAAAGAATATAAACAAAAGTTTTGTGTGAGGTTTAGGCAGTGGCGGTTCTACATTGAAATACACCCTGGGCGAGACCCCTTTCGAGTGCCCCCCCCCCCCCCCCCCCCACACACACACAAAAAAAATAGCAAACAAAGTTCTGCACAAACAATAATATTTTATTATAACAACTGTTTTCATATGATGTGAGATCATTGCATTCCTGCACTTGTTAAATTGATGTTCCTCTTGGAAAACAATTTGCAGATGAAGAAAAAGAGGCTGTTGTTCTTAATTGAATAAATCATCCAACTTTTCACCACTTAATAATGTCTTCTTAAAATATTAGTGGTGGCAACTTCTCCCATTACTCTCATTCCTACGGAAAACAAAGCCAGGTGGCACTTTACTTGGTCCTCTGTGAACCAGCTCAGTCCGAATCCTGTCAGTCAGTTGTGAGGGCCAGTGGGGCTCAGTGGGGGTTCAGCTCCAGGTATTTCTATCCGACAGCATATTGGCATATTACTCAAAACACATAGCAGTGAAAAAACACAGTCCTACTCATAAATTATCAGAAATAAAAAAATTACATTAAATTGCAGCTGTCTTGTAGCCCACACACACACACACACACACACACACACACACACACGATATGCACACCTGAAAGCTCATGCTGGGTAGAAGTAAAGGCAAAGAGGTCTTCATCCTCAATATCAGATATTTGTGGAGACATATGTGTAGCGGAGGAGGTGGTTGGCTCATCCTGACCAGTGGCAGAGGATGCTACAAAATATTTTAGAAGTGCCCCTGAAATTGCAATTTAACTGCATTTGAAATCAAAAGACCATAGGATAATGTTTTATAAAGCTAAAACAGCCTGGGGTCAAATTGACTCAAAACATAATAGAAGGGTTACATAAATATGCTCTTACACACTAACTGGCTGTCATTACACGCTATTTCCTCCTAGACTCGAAAAAAAAAAAAACATTATTTATTTCATTTTTCCCCCCATGTCATCACATTGTTTAGAGCATAGAAACAAACAGTAAAAAAAATACATTGAAATATTATATTTTATTCACGTTATGCTATGGTCACTGGGACTCAGTTGTTTAAAAATATAAAATGACTTTAAATTATATGTATAGGCAAAAACAAAAACTTTTTGGGTTTCAGGATATTTTTCAACCAAAATTTGTATATCAATCTAACTTTCATGGAGGTGCCATTAGGTTACTGCCTCAAATTATACGCATGACACACTTTTAGTTATGACTTGTAAAACTATACTTAGGAAACTATACTTAGCATACTGTGTAGCAAATAAAATGCTGTTGGTTATTTACAGGGCCTAATGTTAAACCAACTGATGGAAATGATAACTGAACTTTTAACAGTTTTATTGCAAAGCACAATATTATAAATTAGATCTCGTGATTGAGTTGAAACCAAATTATTGTTGTATAAGCATAGCAAGCATCATAGCAAAAAGGCTAACAAAGAGTTATACCCACCACTAATTAACATTAGCCCTTCATTCATGAAATGGATACTGTAATCATACAGAGACAATAGTTGCATACCTTTATCTTTTGCTCGTTTCTCCTCTTCTTCTTTTCTTTTTTTTCGAAATTGGGCACCTGGCTTTGACCTTTTCTTCTCCATCTCTGTTTATTTGGCACTCGACAGTCAACAGATTTCCCATGCCCCCAACTGTCACTCAGGACCAGAAGTCAAGACTAAACCAATTCACCTTGATGACCGCATAATCGTTTTGCATTACCTAGTTTCATTTGCAGGAACTATAGGCCTGTATTATAACATTATGAATGAAATGTGCGTTATTTGGAAGAAAGTCGAGGTGTGTGACTGACTTTAGCCTATTATTAATTATATTACTAGTGTGGATCCCCCATCCACCCCCGCCCTGTCCGTTCCATTTGAGAGAGACCCAGAGGTGAAATGTCGCACGCGCCTCTCGCCCCACTCCCTTACACTTCTCTCACAACACAAAGCTTCAGTGGATATTTTCAGCAAGCAGGGGCGCACAGTGAAATAATATAAATGACGAAAAACCGCTTCGCGACACAGCGGATTTTTTGTTTATCTGCTCGTGCTGCCGCCCCCAATGTGTCACGAAAAAATTACGCCCCGGGCGGCTGCCCGGTTCGCCCGTGCCTAAAACCGCTACTGGGTTTAGGGAATATAAAACATAACCTAATTATCTCATTAACTCACTATACTAATTAACTAACTACCTAAATAAAATCCCAACAATGACCACATACACACACACACACACACACACACACACACACACACACACACAAATAGGTGTGTGAACCTTATTGTTAACATAAGAGTGGGTGTGGCCATATGTAACTTACTGTAAATTTTCAAGGCTTTAGTCTTGTTTTTTGTCTTGATATTGCAAACTAGTATTTGATCACATTATTTTATTATCGTATTCACATAAACATTGATTTGTAGTGCAAATTTTTTTGTAGTCTACTGTACTTTACTAACTTCTAGTTATTTATCTATAGCTCTTAATGAAGTCTCACATATTCACAGAAAATAGCTTACATTACTTATGCCTTGAAAAATAAGGTGGATATGCAAACCTACACTTTTTGGACAAATGTCTCCAGACACAGAGCCAGGCATGTCTCACATATATTAAATTATTTTATATATATATATATATATATATATATATATATATATATATATATATATATATATATATATATATATATATATATATATATATATATATATATGTGTGTGTAAATACATATAGTTCTACTTGTATAGCTTTAAATAAAAATACAATTAATACAATATAAATAAAAATAAGTTAATATGACACATCATTAACTAAACATAAGAGTATTTTATAAAAGCAATTTCAAGGCACCAGTTGCACTACACTATGTAGTCACAGCATTTTGTAGTCAGATGCGTTTCTATATTTCCTCGTATTCCCTTCTAGTTTCACCTGATTTCACTCTCTGCCTCATAATGAAACTATTCTTTTTTTTTTATTGAGATGAGGTTATGAAAGCTTGAGGTCAAGCTATTACATCTCCCGTTACTGCCCGGAGGGTTAAATAACAAATGCTTTAATTGCCCTTCCCCTAATCCCCAACACTAAACCCTCTGTTACTAATTTTAGCTGGGAACCTATACAGCAAATGCATTTAAAGCATAGCAGATTTCCATATCATTTGAAAACTAATGTTTTTGCATATTTACAGTCTGTGAAATGCCTTATTTACATCCGCACCAGTGGTTTCAGACGTTGGTAAAAACAAAGGAGTTCTCTGCATGCACTACGTATATTTAAACTGCTCTTTCACTGGAAGACAGCTTATTATCTGCTTTCTGTTGTTTTCCCACCCACTAACAACCCCGCACTGACACTCCGCATTTCCCTTTTTAGACAGTTAACCTTACCCCGAACATCTTAAAAAAAAAAAAAAAAACAACCCCTTCCCTCCTAGAAAAACAAGAAGTAAAAAGAAAAACAGAAGAAGAGTGATGTATAAAAAGAAAAAAAAAGAGCTGAAGTTGTGTTTTGAGTCTCTCAAGGCCAGGCCGGCTTGGTGCGCTGCCCTGGTTTTCCATGAAAGCTGCATTAATTCCTGGCACTAGCGCTGCGGCCCAGCACTCTCGCCGAGCATCCTCCTTTCTAGGAAAAATATAATCAAAGCCGTTTGTTGGCAGCTCTCCCTCTCCCTCCTGTCTCCAGTTACTGAGCTGAAGATTTTATTGTGGTTCAGATGGTAATAAATTGGGGGATGGGGTGGGGTTAGAGAGAAAGCATAAAAGAAATGGAGGGAAAAAAGAAGCGTGCCTGCAAATTTCTTGGAAGTCGAGGACGAGCGCTACTCCGAGCAGGCATTCTTCACACTCAAGTACTCGCTTTAATTTTAAGCTCTTCTTAGCTTAATAGGTTTGAGTCGTCAGGGGCCGTTCGGGGACAGAAACGGTCGTGGTGCTTTGTTCTTCCTTTCCCGCTTTTATTGTCATCCGCTGCTCATATTATCAATATTCATGTCACTATGAATTTGGATCTTGACACCAATGATGTCATCCTGTTGGCATGGGAACGTGTTTTTCATTCAACTCGCTTTCATGCTCCGTCGTTGTGACAGGCTCTGAATCTGAAGTGTCACGGACACATTAATAAATGAGACGCATGTTCTGGTTGAATTGAACAAAGCACCATCCTTATGATCTTATTACCCACTTTTAAACGGAGATCAGTCAAGTGGGGACACAATATCCTCATTTTAAAGTCCATTTGCACACCTGCTGCGAGTCATGCGTTGCATGTTTATTTATGAGATGCTTGCTTTAAGGAAAATTATGCAAATGGCTCCTTAAGCCTTCACTTACGGGTTCTGGGAATGATCGTACTTGATGCTGTAAGGTTTTGAATTTTAAGTTGTTTACAAGGCTAAATGTTCTGTGGCAGGCCTCTAGACAAATTTATCACAACTGGCTTCCATTATAGCAGAAGTTAGCATGTCCATAACCCTTGGTGACTGCTTATTAGCGCAGTTGTGAGTCATTCTGGGAGCTTTCTTCTCCAAACTGGCTTGTATGAGACCTTGATCAGACAAAACGGCATATTTTTTTTTTGTAGTTGTTCTGTTCTTTACTTTGCCAGTTTTAGCCAAAGAACTGTCAAAAAATGTAATGTATTCAAACTAATGGTAACACTTTAGTATGGGGACTAATTCTCACTATTAACTAGTTGCTTATTAGCATGCCTATTATTAATATATTGGCTGTTTATTATTACTTATAAAGCAGATTTTGCATGACCATATTCTACCTAGTTGTTCAAACTTAGATGCTTTTTCATTGTTTCCATTTAGCATTGTTTTTGCCTTCCCTATCAGAACAGAATGTCTAGGAAGCTGACAAGCACTGCTCGACATGATCAGTAACATGTGTCCACCAGACCAGTGCTACTAGTCATCAGACCACGATGACTATAGTATCTGTCATTTGCACAGCTGCATTTGCGTGTGTCTGTCTTATTTCTTCAGGTCAATCCCTTATATGTTGTTAGTCACCCTCTGTAATACCCAGCAGCTGCCGATTCATCTCAAGAGTGTTTACTTGTACAGTGTATGCCAGTGTCGCCCACAAAGACTATAAAAAAGCTTGAGTACTAAAGTAGATATCCAGTACATAATATAATCTGACGGCATATAGCATACATATGGTAAAACATTCACATACAGTCCTGCTTCTGTATAACAGAAGCACAGATTTTTTTTGTGCTCTATGGCTGCTGAATATAGTGCAACTTAAATGAAAACTCTTTTGTGTCGAACCTGTATGATGTTTTTTTTTTCTCAATTGGAGACAAATATATATATATATATATAAAAACTACTTTATTACTACTTTATTAAAATTATGGTTGAACCACTGATGTCACATCTATTTTAACAATGTTCTTACTACCTTTCTGGATCTTGAAAGGGATAGTTACGTAGCTCTAGGATTTCATAAAAATGTATCTTGTTTTCCAAAGATGAACGAAGGTCTTACGGGTTTGGAACGAAATGGGGGTCGATAATTAATTACAGATTTTTTTTAGGTGAACTATCCCTTTAAGAGATCCTGAGAGCAGGTAATGTTAAGCTCCAAACAGGACAATAAAAAAGAAAAGTTGTACAAACTTTGAGGTCTTTTAAAAAAAATTTATGTTTATGAAATAAGTCTCTTATGCTCACCAAAACTGCGTTTATTCAATTGCACTGAATTCATTTTTACAGTAAGACCTGTAATACTGTAAAATAACACGTATCTCTTTAAATTAAGATTTAATTTATTCTAGTGCTGCAAAGCTGAATTTTCATCAGCAATTATTCTAGTTTTTAACAACCGTTATTATCTTTCAGAAACCAACGCAATATTTCTATTATTATAAAATATATGTTTTACATAAATATAACTTTTGATTTATTTAATGTGTCCTTGCTAAATAAAAGTATTCCTTTCTAATGTCTAGTATATAAAGCTACACCATTTTCACCAGCATCACTCTAGGATGTAGTTACAGTGAAGTCATCGTAACATGTGGGATCGATCGCTAAGATCTTGGTTTTTGATCTAATTACAGTGAAATGAACGCATCAGAACAGTCACGACTAGGTCATTATTTTATGAAAACATGCTTAACCAAATGTTTGAAGTGTATAAAACCTATAAGCAAGGTTATTTATAATAGCAAGCAACCTTGTTCCTAGTAACAATCACATCAGTGTCGGCTAGGCCGGACTCTTCTCCTGGTGTGACTTGTCGCCTCTCTGCCTCGCCCACGGACCAACGCAGGAAAACACTTTTCATAATTCGCTTTTGAAACAAGCCAGCACAGTGCTGTTCACTTGTTTTTGTTGGAACATCACATTGACTCTCCTCCTCCTCCGTCCCCTCCACCCATCTCTAGTACAGTCTGATTTCCAGGAACGTTGGCTTGAGGAGAGTCTTCCTGTCAGAATGTGGAAGAGGGCTGCAGCGCTCGGCCGTTCCAGCTGGACTCTACACTCGGACTGACTCCTCGATGTGCTCCGTCTGTTAGGAATGTTTTGTATTGACAAACAGAGACGACACTCTCATGCTGGTGCAGTTTGGAGATGATTGGGAGGCTTATAGAGATCAGATGTTGAGCGTCCACAGCCAGTTTAGCCACACAAGATTGTTTTTTGTTCATGTGCCCAAACCCAAGGCTTACACATGGGGACTATTAAGGACAATTAATAGGTCTTCGATTTATGCTCCATTTGAACATTTTGAGCCACTTCATAACACGAAACCATCTGTCTCAAGTTGCTTGTCTAGGCAAATCTTTATATTTTAGATTTTGTGTCTGCATGTATTGCTGCCATTCTGATTTATATGGAGCTGGATTAATAAATTAATAACTGATTGTGTCAGTCATCTGAAAAATAACAAAACTGTGCTGGCCCAGTCAGTTCACATTTGTACTTTTCCTGCTCATATTTTGACTCAGAGATAAGATACAAAACACAATACAATTGATTTTTGAAGGAAGATTTTTTTTTCAGAATGTTTTTTTTGTTTGTTAATTAAACTTTTTTTATTTACTATTATATATATATATATATATATATATATATATATATATATATATATATAGAATACATTCTATATAAGTAAACTAATAAATTACATATAAAATAGAATTTATGTATGTATGTGTGATTTATCTACATATACACAAATACATTTAATTTTATATATAATTTTTATGTACCTGTAATATTTTTGTTTTATATACATAATTATATATATATTATGTACATATATTTTTTCTTAAACCATTATTGTATTAATTGTACTCATTACAGTTATTTTAAAACAATAACAAGTGTATCATGTTTTTAATTTACATTATTAGCTCTGCTCTGATCCTCGTGTCAGTGTAAACTTTCCAGAAAGGATGTGTTTTCATGCATAAACTTAATTATTCATTCCTTACTTTTTTCGATAGATGTACAAACAGAAGCCACATATTTTTGACCGGACATTTCAATCTTATCTTTCAGTCTGCAATATTTTCGGTTTAGAGCCGAAAATACAGTAATCCAACTGGAATTCCTTCCTCGGGCAGCAGGATTGCAGTCATAAGGAATGAGATGGAACGTCTGAAGCCTGATAAATACTGGAATGTACCGAAATCACGTTTGAATGGATCAAATGTACAGCCTCAGAGGAAGCCAATCACATCAAACAACCAAAGTCAGGCTGTTTTTAAAATAATAATAATAATTAATAATCAAAAATATATAATTTGAGGCTAGTTTGCAGTAATTTGTGCCTGGATTGTTAGCATGATAACCTGTATTGAGCCTAAATGTCCTCAGTGAACCCTCCTCTTCTATCTTTCTTCAAGAGGAAACAGGAACATTAATGTCACATTGTGATGGTATCCTGCAGGTTTATGTGAGGTTAGCTGTGAAATTCTCTGGTTTATATTGTATATTCTGGTGATTTATATGCCTGTGACTTTTCCTCTTTTTAACTTCGGATAAACAAGCCCAGTCCTGTGACGTCAGGCTTGTTGAAAAGCAGGGTTTATTGTGGGATTTCGTGGAATTTTCCAGAGATACGACACAGCTTGCTGTTCCCTAGAGGCCATGTGTGGGCGGTTCACTATCACCCTGCCTAAAATTAACAAATTTACCATTCCTAGAGAGACAGAGTGACCTGTTTTAGGAAATTCTAACTCTCACACACAGGCACGCTCGCTCACGTCTTCATTTTTATTGCCTTAGAAAAAAAAAAATCCTAGTCCTTCAAATTTACTGCATCCTCCCACAAGGATGTTTAATTAATTATGTAAACACTCTCTGCTGTTATGAACGAACTCACGGGCACTTCTTATAACAAAAGCGTGATGGATAGGCTATATACTGTATATACTGTACATCAGAGCTACATGTGCCTCCGTACGGCCTCTTAAGACTAAAGTACGCTAACTGTCCCCTTCAGATCAAGGCTTCTGCATACTTTAGGGTCTTAAAGTGCACAATCAGTTCCCTCCAGCAATCTGGAGTTAAGTGTCCACATGTACGCATGGAAATGGAAGCTGGAATGCTCCATCCTATAAAAAAGAAACAATTCTCAGAAAAGTTAAACATTTCTCCGAAACCCAGGCAATGTTCTTTGCAGAGCACCCTCTCTCTCTCTCTCTGTTTTCGTTATTTCTATCTATTTTATCCATTTATCCATTTATCTATTGCATTCACAGTAAAACCTCTTTTTACCAATTTTTCTACTTTGTTTTTACCAACTTTTATCAACTAATCGTGATTGTGCTATACACATTTTCAATTATTATTTTTATTTATTTTATATATAATATTAGTGTGAAGCTGATTCTCAAAATGTCACTGAAATGCTACTTTTTCTTGGTAACCAATAAAGTTTCAGAAATTTTTGTCAGCAAAATAAAATAAACGGCAAAATATGACAAAATATGCCTGCTAATATATTGAGTACACTGGCAAAACTGTAAAAAAAATAAAATAAATAAACACAGAATGTGACCACAGAGTCACAAATAATCCAGCTAAAGTAACACTTTACTGATTCACAAATTGAAATCTGTGAAATTAGTAATTTTCTTGTCAGAATGAAGCCTTTTTTTGTACTTAAAAGTTAATTCAGCATCATTACTACTCTTTGTTAAAATGACAATGTATACTTAAAGAATTGTAAGGTTTTTTTATTGTTTATTTAATTTTTATATTGAAGAATATGTTGAAAATAATTTTTGTGTATGTCAAAAATAATAGCATTCATATTTTTATGTTATAATAACATGAACATAATAATATTATTACAATATTCATATTTAAAAACATTTATTTTAAAACAAAACATTAAAAATTATCTTTATTCTTAATCTTTGTCTCTGACTGTCTTTTTCCCACTTTTCCTTTGTGAACCTCCACCACCGTGTACCGTTAATCAGATAAAGTATTGCCACAGACATGTTATGGATCTTTACCAGCTCACCCCTGTTTACTAAAGCAGCACTTGCTGTGTGAAATCCTCTTTGCGGTGTTTATTGCTGATGGTTGGGCCACCTCAACGCACTAATCTTCTTTGTCTCAGGGGTCTAGAAGCTTTAAAGCTGTGAAAAACTACCATAAAGCGTCCAAATCCATGGCAGAGAATTCCTGCACTTTGTTTTTTGAGCACTTAAAACAGTGAAGAGGAATTGAATTGAATCTTTTCTGCTCCCATTAAAGCTGAAGTGGGCAATTTCTGCACCTGTTAGTGTCAGCAAGTGTTTCTGAGCAATGTGGATCCTTTATAGAAGATTATAGGAAATAATGTATGAAACGAAAGAGTGTTAGATTCTGCTCAGAAGTTATTCAGATGTCCTGCCTTACAGAGTTGTTATTCTCATGGCCTGGTGTGGCCACTCCTGTCTCTTGACGACAGAAATCAATGGACGTCCTTGATTTTGGGAAGAATTTGGGAACACTCAAAACAAACTCTCAAACCGACCTTTGCTCCATTCATCGCCGCTGCTCAAATAAAACACATCTCTATTCTCTTGGGACAAAAACAATGACGTGCCTTGTTATTGCACAGGGACAGAAAGATTGGATGTTGATGTCGCAACCAAGAAACTGATTTGGAATGGTTAAATATTTTTCCGATATAATTAAATGGTGTTTGCTTTTATGTATATGTATCATTGTAATTAAAATTAATTTATGTCTTATATGTAAATTCTCGATCAGTCCAGTAAATGTGTTTTGACTTACTGATGCTGCTTTATGAAGAGACTTTTAGCAGTTTAAGCTGTTCCACTCAGGTGCATGGTGCATGGAGCGTGTTTAATTCAAATAAATACGCTTGCATCATCTAAGAGATGCTGT
The DNA here is from genome assembly GCF_003368295.1 of Carassius auratus. Taxonomy (NCBI): domain Eukaryota; kingdom Metazoa; phylum Chordata; class Actinopteri; order Cypriniformes; family Cyprinidae; genus Carassius; species Carassius auratus. The sequence continues at coordinate 23,095,434 of NC_039246.1, forward strand.
TTTTTGTCCCCTGACCCCCTCAAACATCTGTTACTGAGGTCAGAATTACACATACATGGCTTGTCTACTTAAGTCATTTAGTGGCAACCTGAGTGCATTATAACATCGAAGCATATGAATAAATCATGATATGAATAAATGAATAAATCATGCTGTACAGCATTCCCTTACATTCTTTCGCTTTCAGTGTGTATTTCTTATTTCCCTGGAACTGCATTTGCAACATATTTCATAGTTCTGATTCAGCCAAATTTTTTAAAAATATAATAGAAAAAACAGCATAGACACACACGAACACACACAGTATTAGTGTTGAGATACTTGCACTCGGACTGCAATTAGGAATGAACTTGTATGGACTTGAACATGCAGTTGACCTGAACTTAAGTACAGTCAAATCCTTGTCATGTCTAACATAAAGGATAAAGAAAGCAACAACGTCACAATTTAATCCCATCTAACGTCAAAGTTTTAGTCAATGATCCCATTACTTTTGTTCACTGATTCCAATTGAAAGCAGTTCAGTGATGTTCTACTGAAGCCGATTCGTCACTTGTAGCGTTTACGCACTCGTTTGACTAGCACCTGGTGATGAGGCGTTTGGAATGCACGTCTGAAAATCTCCTGTTTCATGTGGTCGTAAAGACATTCTGCGTCTAAATAAACAAAAGTCTTCTCGTCTTGTAGCTCAAAAAAGAACTATTTGTTTGAGAATTGGACAACTCTGGTCATGCTGTATGTTAGTTGTTGCATGCAAACAAAAAAGAGAACACAAAAGGAGATGTTGAAGAAACCTAGACAGAAGTGAATGTCAAAGAAATCGTCCAGGTTAGAAAAAAATTGGCCCAAAACAATCCCAACTGACCCTTCACAAGGACCTGCTGTAGCTACTATAGCTATGTCTGACAAGCCTTGCCACTCTCACACAACACATCATGTTCTCACACAGTGAAAAATACACTGTGGAGCAAAGATAAATCAATAAACGCTGGGCCTGAGCTCTGCAGATCTGTACTGATTCAGAGTCAGGTGCTCGCTGGGCTGGTGATGTGGACGCAGAGGGACGGAAGAGAAGCCACAGTGAGGCGACTGCTTCAGAGCCTGCAGACATCCTGACATCTGTCTTCCAACAGGTGTTTGTGTGACATAACAAGTCCATCTTTTCTGGACTTCATTCTGCTCTTGAGCTGTGGAAAAACCATGAAACACAGCGACAGAAGAGAAACAGACAGTGTCATTGCATGACTTTTTGTATTTTGTTACAAGAATGTATTGTAACTCCATCATAGAAAATTATAGAAATGTGTTTGGCAAACTGCTAATGACAGGTTAGCTCAGAATAGCAAGGTCATTAATTGACAGTAAAAGGCTGAAGTGTCCTCCGGTGTGACATCTGTACTGTCACACCATAGAACAAAATATGTCAAATTATCATTTTCAGTGTTCTTAAATGCAATAATTACATGAATTAAAACAAATTCTGATGTTTTTGCAGAAAACTTGTACTGTAATAAAGTGTCGTGAAAATATGTAAAAAATGTGACCCTTTGTTTTTGAAACAGAAAGAATTGATGGAGAGAAATTAGTGGAAGAGAGAGAATATGGAAATATAGACAGAAAATGAACTGGGATCAATAGAAGGGAGGAGATCCTGAGAGAACGATGCAGATAGTAAGTAGAATCCAATTGATGCTTTAAAATGAGTAGCCATTTGTATAAAAGGATTATTAATGAATATAGCTTGGATATGAATCATATGTTGCACATATGCAGCAGGGGGCTAGAAGAGTTTCAGTAACATACTGATTAACTAAGAGACCAAGAGAGAATTTTGTTGATGAAAATTATTTTGATGAAACATGTTGGTATTGTTTATATCTAAATGAAACTTTCTTTCTCCTTTGACATTTTCAAAATGAAAAAGAAATACTTTAATAACTATAGTTTCTGTCCTTTAGTGTGATGTAAAGTATGGTGTGATGTAATGTCTCATGGTGTGACACACCTAAATAAATATCACTCATTTAAAAAGGGTATAATTTTCAGCAGTTTTGAATGAATGACAGGAAAGTTTGTCTTAAAATTGTCCAACAAGTCAAGGTGAAAAAATGTTGTTAATTATAATTTCATAAATAAATAGCACTATATTAAAAGAGATGTATAACAATGCTCTCTTTCACGCTATTTGTATATATTATTAAGACTTTTTTTCTGCATTTTTGCTATGTCACATAGGACAAAATTATGGTACAGTTTAGTATGATTTGATTTGCAACAGAAATGACCAGAAATATCCACCTATTTTTGTATTGCAGATATTGCCTTTCTACCACCAATGGTGAATTAAGTCAAATTTGTATGTAGTTGTACAATAATTTAATGTGTATTCATGTTTTATAATGTTTTGGTAAAGGTTTCCTGTCCCAGATAGCGTGTGTCCTTGATTAGGTGAGATGATTTAAGACACTTTATGCAATCTTTATTTGAATCTATTTACCATCTGCTAGCTGATACATGTGACGTTCATAGCGGGGTCATGCTTTTTATTCCCATTCATAAACAAGCTGTCCTGCTCACTGATTCCATCCAGTAATAACCCTTTGAAACGCCCACATGGGATTTATGTTCCCAGACTGGTTACCAATTCTTTTTTCATACTTTTTAAAACACCATTTCTATACTGTTCACGGTAACACTTTAGTATAGGGACAAATTCTCACTATTTATTAGCATGCATATTGTCCGTTTATTAGTACTTTTAGTATGTTTATTAGTTTCTTCCCTGTGCATGCACAGTTCTCTCTCCAACTTCAATACCACGACTTGAGCAAGGCATCGAACCCCCAACTGCTCCCTGGGCGCCGCAGCATAAATGGCTGCCCAGTGCTCTGGGTGTGTGCTCACAGAGTGTGTGTGTGTGTGTGTGTGTTCACTGCTCTGTGTGTGTGCACTTCGGATAGGTTAAATGCAGAGCACAAATTCAGAGTATGGGTCACCATACTTGGCTGAATGTCACGTCACTCACTACATATTCTTCAAGACCATAGTATACATCCCTTGTCCTCCCCAATACCTAAACTAAACCTTAAGCAGCAAATGAGGAGTTTACTAGTCACGAGCTGACAAAAGTGGTACTTAATGGTTTAATAAAGTTCACTTATATTTAAGTAAAAGTTACTACGAGCTCAAATGCATGTAGAATGATTATATACAAGAATTGAAACATTTGAAAAATAAAAATGACACTTGTATGCCAGTTTGTTGAGATACTATTTCAGCATAATATCTCTGGTCTGCTCTCTGTTGTTTTTCTCTCCATCTGTCACTTGCTGTTTTTATTCAGTGCTGTTTACTCAAAGCGTACTCAATATTTACAGATCAGGTGTTTGTAATATGACACAGGTTATTTCCTAATCTCTCACTTATTAATCAGAGTGTGTGTGTGTGTGTGTGTGTGTGTAATACGTGCCATCATTTGTAAACATTTGTACGCGTCAGTTTCTCCTGCGATTGTCAGTTCCCTCCGCGTTTGTCATTGACACGTTTTTGTTTTCAGCTTTGTCTCCCAGATGCCATGTTATGAGACTTTGAATGCTTTCCTAGAATCTGAGCGTCAAAGAGTTTACACTGATGTATAATTGACTTACCTAGTAGTTAAATATCAATGGCCATCAACAGCCCCATTGTCCCTGAGTTGATCCAATATTGTGATGTCTAAGAAATCACAGTCGACTTTTTTGTGGTGTTAAACTGATGGTTTGTGATGAATGTTCATCATCTGATGAGAAAGATTGATAAAGAAATCTACATACATCCCCTGTGGCGTTTTATTTTCTGTATAACTGACTATAGTCTCGCTACATGTGCTTTCTGACACAGGCCTTCTGTCCTCAGTTCCCTAATTCCAGGGAAGCGTTTGAAATTCAGCAGTTACGGTGTTTCTCAGAAAAGTGCAGGGGTATTGTAATCGCAGCCTTCAGTTGGGACGGTTGAATTCATACCCATAAAATGATGTGTGTGCGGTCCAGTGGTTCAGAAAATTCACATGTGGTGCCAAAAAACGCATCAGGGCCCGTTAAAGCAGATAAAAATGCCTCCATGGGCTTACAGCGTGTTTGTTCTAGATTTAAAGGTTGCTGAAGGCAAAACGTTAAAGCAGCTCTTCAGCGAGCGATATGTCTTCCTCCATTGAATTATGGCGGTGGTCACCCGCCTTCCCTGAACTCAGGAGGAAATATATACTTGAGGGTTGCTGTAAATGATGTGGCGGGCTTTTCGGCTCAGGTTGTCATGGGAACCGGATTTGGATGGTGTGGCATTCTATACCCTGTGGGCTCTTGATGGGTTGGTCTGCGGATCTGTTCCTCTTTTGGGTTTCTGCAAATGAATGTCTGGATAGCAAGGCTAAGACAGGAATTATTTTTTTCCCTGATGCTGAGTTATGACATAAAATGCAATTATCATTATCCTGCATTATGATTTGAATACCGTTAGGAGTTTAACTGATTTTTTGACATGAGTGATAATTAGCTGTAATTATTTACCAGTCGCTGGTGGTTTTCCTTACCTGCTGGAACAAGATGTGTGTTAATCGAGGTAGTAGCTTTATGAAATCCCTCAGGACAGCTGAGAGTGAAAAGTGTAGTGCATGTAAGTAAGCCTTGAGGTCATATATATGCTTTAAGGAAGTCCATTGCTGTCTACATTTACAGTACATTTATGTATTTGGCAGACACTTTTATCCAAAGCAACTTTCACTGCATTCAAGGTACAATTTTTATCACTTTTTGCGTTACCTGGGAATCAAACCCATGACCTTGGATTTATAGTGCCATGTTCTATCGTTTGAGCTACAGGAAGGTCTTAGGATAATAAAACATTGTGAGATAAAGTTTGAATAAAGCCTGGATATAGATGTAGTCAAAAGTGATAAGTCACACTTTTGAGATATAAAAGTTGCAGTTTCAAGTACAAGAGATAAAGCCACTTTATAATGTGACTTGTAAAATAAACTGTAAAGATATCAATAGTGACAAAAGTCATAAAAGCTACAATTGAGTTCAACTGAGTTCAAAAAAGTAATTTTGTGAAATACAAAAGTTGCAGTTATGAGAAACAAAGGCATATTTATAGTCAATTGTGAGATGTAAAGTTATTTTGTGAGATACTGTCATATAGATACTTTGAGATACTTTGTAGACATTTTCACAAGTTCGTGTGCCCATATAATCTTAGCTTTAGTGGTGAACAGATTTGGCTTGATATCTGTAATGGAGGGCTCAGAGAGACTATTTTACTCAAGCTCCAATAGCCCCCTATAGACAGAAAGATAAAAAAAAAAAAAAATCATAAAAGGAGGAGATGGGGAGGAGGAGGGATGCCGAAAAGAACTGACAACGGAAGTGGTAAGAGGTTGTATTTCTACTTGGATATAAATTGGAAGATTAGTTGGGTGTACCCCTCCCAAAATTGCAGTTACGAGAAACAAAGTTGCATTCGTGAAATATGAAGCCACAATTGTTGTGAGATGCAAAGGCATTTTGTAAAATTTGTGAGATTTTTGTAAAACCACAACTCTGAGAAACAAAGTTGCAGACACACATACAATCCAAATCACACTGGGAATATGAAGTCACTTTGTGAGACATACTGTAATGACAAGAAACTAAGGCACCATATGTGATATATAATGTAACAAATATGATATATAAAGTTACATTCTGAGATTTAAAGTCGCAGTTATGAGAAAAAAGTCAACCTCGTGGCTGCGTCACTATTATAAGACAAAAAATAGCAAATATACAAGAAATTATTAAATAAGTTAATTTGAGAAACAAAGTTGCAAAGGGTTTATTTATTTACTGTGAGGTGAAATCAGGCTATATACAAATCTGACATTTAGCTTATAAAAATTTATCTGTAAAAGTAAGCATTAATGGGGAAGCATATAAACTTTTGTCCAAATCAAGTACCCTTGAGAATGACAACATCCTTCCTCTTGATACCATACACAATCATGGTGAACCAATCATGGATTACATCTGTGATGGAAACTACAGGCTATAGACTACTTAAAAAAGGAGTTTCAATACCCGACCCAAACTTCTTGTTTCAATAGAAAACACATCAACACAAGATAAAAACACTGCTCTTTTTTCACCGGTTTTAGAAAGCAGTATTTAGTCATTCACAAAGCCCTTGACGTGAATGTGTGAAAATGAATATGTGGAAGTGCTGAAGGTTAAAGTAAGGACTCTGAGCATGTCCTAGTGAAGGCATCGGAGGTCATGTGAGATAAATCAGGATCAGGAAGAACATTTAAACCTGTGCATCATCCTTCTCTAGTCAACTGTGTACAGTAAATGCACAGGGGAGACTTTATCAGAGCAAACCATCACAGCCCCACACCTTCAAATCCTGACACCTCTTTAATTGTTTCCTGATCCTGTGTTTGTAGGCTTAATGGTCTATTCATGAATCAAGCATAAAGATGAGTGCTAAAGGTCGCTTAATTAAAAGAACAGGAACAACTGCAGGTTTTGTAGGATTGTTTATTTTAAAATTTGTGATATGATGAATTGTATCTTTGAAAAGGCGCAAGAGTAACAAGGAGGCTAGCCAACATAACAAATTTTAATTAACAGAAAGTGGCTTTAAAGTGCCTAATTTAGCCCGAAAACTGATGGGGCAGCTTCACTTGAAGACAGAAACTGCATCTAGAACCTTCTTTGGATGACACTCCGTCTCTGTGAGTTACAAAAATACAACTGAAACACACGAAACATGACTCTCGATAAGCATATAAGTGAACATGGTATGATTACATTTACATAGCACAGGGTTGCCAACAATACCGTCATGAGTCCTGAAACTCATGAGTCGGTAAAATTAAGTAAATTAAGTAATTGTTAATATACATACAGCAGATATTATTAGATGAGTAGACTTTTTTTCTTGATCATAGATGGCACACATTCTTATTTCAGCACTTTTGACTGGCTATTTTAGATTTTATCATTTCACCTATCAACATTTATTAAATTATGTCAGTCAAAACAGTATTCCGGTTAACTGATCTAATTTTGAATCTCTGGAAAGTAAAGTAATGATCTATGACCATGTATTGTTGAATTGAAGTTTTTGTCTGTCTGTTAATGAGGGATGTTGTGGACACATGTTTTTGGAGTAAAAGTTATAGGTTATGCTAGGTTTCTGCTTCAGAGCATGTTGTTACATGTTATTTATTATTTTTAATTATTTGTACTTTTTTAAAAATGTTATTATTTTTAATTATTTATTATTTTTATTATTATTTAAATATATAATTATTTGTGTTATTGAATATTTCAATAAATTACTTATACATTTCGGGAATATTCCCTTTAATTAAAACTTAGCTATAGGTTAATTTAGTGACATCATAACATTTGCATTCACAGTGTTGCTACAGTTGCTACAATATTTAATCTTCAATTAAAATATGGTCTGTTAAATATGTAAATACAACTGCAAATCATAAAATTATGAAAACTTTTACTGGGATTCTGCTTTGCCTGTCACCAGGTATTAAATTATTCAACTAAATTGTTAATATGAAATTTTAAATACAGTATCTGATCTAGTATTGCTAATGTTACTTTAAACATCTATAAATCTAATAATAGAGTTATATCAAAATTAATTTATACATTTTATAAAAGTTTATTTGGACAAGCTTCTTAGCCCAGAAGGAGGCCATCTTACCCCTTTATTAATATTTGACATTTTGTGTTATAACCACTATTTATTTAACAATGGGCTGATGCATAGTTATCCTGAATATGCTAAACTTGTGTCTAAATTGGTTACAATTTAAAAGTAAATCCACATTATTCTTAATATCATCTTCCGCCATCTTACCCTAAGCATAAGGACATGTACTTTAATAAGTGGTTAAATTTATTTGAAGTAGCGTCTACACTGGAGTACCAATATATCAAGTAGCCCATCACTGCACTGTATATAAAACCGCTATGGTATTAACTCTGATACCACAACTGTATATTGTTTTAAATGGACAGAACAACAAAAGCTACGTCACTGCTACTTATAATCTTTCTGGCTGCCAGTGAGATCAGACACAGCTTGTTCAACATTATGCTGCTCTACTACATCGTATAGCCTTAAAGCTAGACTAACAGCTGCAGTGAATGAATGCAAGAACAAAGAATTGTGCCTGAGCTTTAGTTTTAGACCGCAGTTCCCCAGTCATCTGACTGCGTGCATTACCGTGGAAATGAGCTCACCCCTGTGTTCTGCAGTGTAGCGTTTCAGGCCACACCGTGTTTGCACAGATGTCAGTTTCAATGACATTTAAAGCTCTGGTAAAGGGGGATTTTGTGTCTTTGTGAGACTGTGTGGTGAAAGAAGGCAATGTGATTGGAAGGTGTGGAGAGACTGTGGATGTGTTCATGTCTGTAAGCAGAGAACAGGAAAATCCGTTTCTCCTATACCAGATTGAGTCATAAGGGTCAGTCGTGATTAGTTCTGTTAATCAACAAAAATGCTTAATCACTATCAGTATCAGAGCTAAAACATCAATAAAGCATGTCAATATACAGCAAACCAGGACTTCCCTAACATACAGTCCAGTATATATATACGCTATATAAAGTGATAAACAATCACTGGGATTGTAATGTATTATGCAATCATCTGCTATGCCATGTGTGGCAAGTTAAACATGAAAATAATCCTCTTGAGATTTGTACATAAGCTGTGCATTGTAGGAATTGTTTTGAGGCTATGACATGACAGAGATGTTTCTCGGAAATGCATACTGCACTACTTATATACAATAGATGTAATGCTAAACTATGCATTTTGTAAGCGTTATCAGTCAGTGGCCTTGTCCTCTGCAGTACATCTCATCATACTGTGAGCATTACTCCTGTACTTTATATCATGTGACCTGACTGGGGTGGCCATTAATGGTCTTTGTGTGGGTGTAATAATGTTTATTATTTTATGCTAGAATCTATAAATATATTTAAAAATACATAAAAATATGAAATTCATACAGACACGGGGTTGATTAAAATACATAAAAGAATAAAGTTAAAAAAGATCTGGTATGACCATTTACAAAAATAAACAGCCTAATTACAAGACTTACATTTTATTTAATATTTGGCAGAATTTATTTGATCAGAACTTACTTTATACAATATTATTAATATTTGATCATGTTGATAAACAGTGTGATACAACAAAAATGCCATTTTGCCAAAAGTGGCATTTGTTAAATGATTGTTAATCATGAAACAGAAAATTGCTCAACCCAGGACTGCTGTAGAAACCCTATTAGGGTCTTTAAAATATGAAATTACCTGGCATTGATGGCAAGGTATATGTTGTCAAACATGATTATGACTCAATTTTTTTTTTAAATGCAGCTCACAAAACAAACAAATAAATAAATAAATATACAATAAAATTAAAAAACATTATCAGCTGCATTGTAAATCTGATTTTTTAAATAGTAATTTCCCCCTCATTCTGTTAGTTTGAATTTTTTATATATATTTAAATTCAATATATTCAATAAAATATATTTTTCCCGTGTTGGTCCAGACAGTGGAGCCTCCCTTGTTTCCTTACAGTCGTGTTCTCAGATTCTGATCCCTCCCTTCAATTCACGTCCTGTTATTCTTAAGCTGTGGTTGTTTTTGCTTGCACAGTAATAAGCAGGTGGGGTCTCGACGTCCATATCCTCTGCGTGTGTGTTTGTGCGAGACAGACACTTAGCATTTACGCTAGGGGTCAATGTGGCCATTCAGATCTCTGGGTGTTGGTTTAGGGAACGGTGTGTATTCCCGCGAGACTGAGACCCAAAGCCACAACATCTCTGGTTATTGTGTGAATGTGTGTGAGTTTGGCCACTAACTTGCCCCAAAATGACATGGCTGAGAGGTGTCTGTCCATATCCGGCCCGTTTCTTTGTTTGTCTATAGAGTGGCCTACAATTATGGCTGTTCGGATACTGTAATCCAACATAGTAAATCATATTTAACAGCAGCTCCAATCTTGCAAATCCACGTATTTGAGATATGGCATGTTGAGTTACACTAGGCTTGATTATTGAGAAATATTTACATATCAATATAAAATATATATATATATATTCATGCTGTAAAAAAAAAAAAAAAAGATGTTTTAATAATATGTAAGATGTAATAATAGCAGAAACTAGATCTTAAAGCAGCTCTTTTTATCTGTTTGTGCGTTCTGTGATTGATAGTTGTTTATTAGATTTTCATTGATCTCAGTACAACTGGACGCTGTGTTCCCACACCCATATGTTCAGATATGCAACACACACACACATACACACCAACACAAGCTGATAATAAAGCACCATATGTCCAGAAACAGATTTCAGTGAGCCTGGCCTGAGCCACATATTTATGTTGACGCGAGCAGATCCACATGGCTTTTCGCATATGAGATGAAGGCATCAACACTGCATTGATTCTATAGACCGGTGGGTCAGCCCCGATTTTACTGATCATAATGTACGCCGGTTTACCTTTAGTAGCTATTTTTAACCCAAAGGAGCAGAAACGGAGTGAACACGGAGTGTGAGTAGATAGACTTACATAACATCTTTAATATACCGCCTCATGGTTTAACCAGTGTCACTCTCTCTGTCATTCACTCTCTTTTTCTTTCACTCACACAAACATACACTTCTTAAAGAGAGAAAAAATCAAACGTTCTTTCATCAGTTGCAATTATTATGATAATAGTCAATACACTAGCTTTGGACTATTATTCCCTGAAAATATGGAGGAAAGGCAATTTGTGAACAAATCATTCTTTTGACAAAAATATTTTAAAAGATTCACAATGGATGTTAACAACTTCTTCTTAAATTTCAAGAACTCTTTATTGATTGACTATCATATGGCTTATGACAGAAGACTAGGACTACAACTCGTGAATATTATATTTATGGTGATTTTATGCTGCTCTTGCATCCCTTTTGAAGTTTGAAAGCTGCAGTCCATGTATACTGTAATTGAATTAAAAATAGTTATATAAAAAAAAGGATTGAAAAGCATTGTAAAACATTGTGAAAGTAGTCAACATGATAGCTTTGGGTCATAATTTAATGACAGTATTAATGAGAAAAGCAGCAATGTCTAATTTGTGAACAAGTCATTCTTTTCAGTCAAATCGTTTTAATGAATCAGCTAATGTAATTCACAAAACCAGTGACTTGGCTTAGAAAACAGCTTATATTTACTTTATGATATGTTTATATAGCTTTTTTGCATCCCCTTTGAATCTTTAAAGCTGCAGTCCCCATTCACTGATGTGAAAAAGAGCAACTAGCACAGTATTCCAAATTTTTCCTTTTGTGATCGATTAAAAAAAAAACATACAGAGAATTTTTGGTGAACTCTTTTTTTAAATCTACCATTATTCCTTTTCCATCACTAATAGGTTTGGTTGTCGTGGCTAGATATGGCTTTTCTCTTCCTTACTCTCTCTCAGCATCAATGTGCTCCACTGGAACCACGTAGATAGAGCATAATGAATAAAAAGCCATTTCTCTTTTTCCTCCTGAAACACTTTTCTGGCGACCAGCAACAAAAGATGTGTTCCCAGAAGGGCATCTGCTTTCCTGGTAGCAGCACACACCCACAACACACACACACACACTCACTCACTCACTCACTCACACACAAACACAACCACACACACACACACACACACACACACACACACACACACACACACACACACACACACACACACACACACACACACAAACACATAACCCTGATGTGCACACTGAGTGAGGGCAGGAGAGTGTCTCCTTTCATGGTCTAAGGAGATGAGAGGAATTTCTCTGGGATTACCTACAGTACAGCAGGCTTCCCAGAATTCCTCACACCAGGAAATGGATTTCTAGGAAGTGGTGATTAGAACGAAGTGGCAGAACGCCAGACAAGTAGGATCACCCATCAGCAGCTCCTCCCCTACTGATGCATACTCTCTCTCTCTCTCTCTCTCTCTCTCTCTCTCTTTCTCTTCCCTTCTTCTCTCTGTCAGAATGCTTGCTAACTCAGGGACAGTACTAATGCACCTATCTTGGTGTGATAGTATTATTATCATTATCATCTTGATGACATTGTCCTAAGACTTCCAGCATGCACTGCACATGATACTTAAATACAGACAAGGCTTGAATGAGAATGTCTGCCCATTTCAATCATTAAGAGATCTCTCAGAAAAGCCCTGTACCAACATGCTCCAGATTACAATACATGGCATAAATTAGATTAAAATAGCAACAGATTAAAATATGAATTTTAATGGGTGTGATATGAGTACCTAAACCGGTTTTGCTTTTTTATTTTTATTTTATGTAGGTGACTATAATACCAAACTATCAAACTTTTTCTTAGCACTGTATATATTTTAACAAAGAATTGTTAAAATTGTTAATTTTGAAATCTTTTTTTCGGCAATGGCTGAAACAGGTTATATTTTATGTAAATATTTGTGGAAAGAGATTGTAATATTGATCAAATTGCTGATTTCTGTGATGTATCTTTTTTTTCCTTCTAATTTATGGCAAATTATTTATTTTCCTAATTTATAACATTTTATACAATTCCATTGTTATGTGTCATTTTTCTCCAAAAATGTTCAGTGTTTTTTTAACTGATCCACTGTCTCTTTCTGTCTGTGTTTCTCAGACTCTGTCAGTCTTTCGCTTCAGCGCACTTCGTCACATGAGATTTATTGAGTCTAAATTAGTGTTGGAGAAGCCGGTTTGTTTGCCTTGCAGTTTAGTCTCTCTCTGATTACTGTCTTTACATGCTTTTGGCACTTGTATTTAGTCAGGCAGAGGGAATTAACGCTAAACATTTGAACTGAGCCTAACAGAAGCACTGCAGTATCGTTCGGGGCGAAATTTGTGGAAATTACTTGAAAAAAGAAGTTTTTATATATCTAATGAGCCATTTAATTCCAAGAATGTTTGCTCACAGATTGTTTAAGGGTGTTATAAAGGCCTAACCTGATTTTACCAAGTGAGACATGTTCCTGGGACAACATCGTTGTTGACCCTGGAACAACATTGTGATTAACCAATCAGATTTGAAGAACCAGTTTATAGATTTTGTGAAGTTTATGCTTAAAATCAGTGTTTGGTGCTTGTACATCAGTGTCATTCATCTATCATTTCCTCTGATTTTAGGGATTACTCATGGTTAAGGTTAGGTTTAGGTGTAGGGATATGGTTAAGAATATATTTTTGGAGTAAAATGTTGTTCCAGGGTCAACAAAATATGTTGACCTAGGAACACATCGGACTTGGCAAAATCAGGACGTGCGTTATAAAGAGTTGAAGAGAATACCTTTGCACAGAGTGTCACCTGTCATGTTAGCCAGAGGGTGAATAGGCCACCTGTGTGAACTCTCTCTCTTAACTCACACACACACACACACACACACACACACACACACACACACACACACACACACACACACACACACACACAAACAAAAGAGACGTGAATTGACAAGTGAGATGTGTGTTTGTGTGTCAGAATTTGCTTGTAATGTGGAACAAATGTCACTGCAGAAATCACCTACATTGTGTGGAGTTCCCATGTGAAAAACAGCCAAATGCATTTGCAAAGTAATAAACAAATAAAAATGCAAAATAGTGACAATATGACAGTTAGCTTTAAGGACAGGAGATAAAAAAAATTATTTGCTCAGTATAGAAACACTAGAAGTGAAACAGAAGTCTTTGTGATGGTAGACTTAGTATTACAAATAGTATTATTACTTTAATAAAATCTCTTTCTTGGTAAACAGGCTTGTTAAAACAAACACAGTCTTTCCAACAAAATAGAACACCTTGTCCTCTGCCGTCCTAAGCGCAGTTTAGTTAGGCTTATAAAACATATTATTATTTTTTTTTATATTTTCAAGTTTCAGAAATATCTCCGTATTTCTATTTATTCCTGCACATAAATCTCTCGGGTGTCCTCGGGGACGTGGTGACAGTGTGTGGTGCTGTGTCCGTGAGGGGCGGTTCAGACGAGGATTCTGAGAAGTCTCCATATACCCCTGCTTGTGCAGATAACAAGTATTAACCAGGGCTTATTGGCAGCAGATGCCCTTTTCCCAAAAGCCTCAGCTGGGTTAATTTCTGAGAGTTCAGGACTGCTTCTTTCACCGCTGTGATCGAGGGGAGTGTTTGTGTGTGTGTGTGTGTGTGTGTGTGTGTGTGAGCGCAGTGATTTTTCTGTGAATGATGCTCGAGTTCCTTGAAGGGCTTGCTAACTGATGCGTTTCTTTTGCTGATGTAAAAGCTTAATCAGTAAATTCATGTAATCATATATATATATATATATATATATATATGATTACATGAATTTACTGATTAAGCTTTTACATCAGCAAAAGAAACGCATCAGTTAGCAATATATAAAATTCCTGCCACGACAAAGCTACATTTTCAGCAGCCATTTATCCAGTCTTCAGTGTCACATGATTTTTCAGAAATCACTCTAAAATGCTGATTTGGAGCTCAATAAAAATATTAATATAAATGTTTAAAATGGATGTGCAGTTTAATATATTTTTTAGAATTGTGATTTACCACCATTCAAAAGTTTGGGATTAAAATTTTAAGTAAATTTAAGTAAAATTTTGAAAGAAAGAAAGATAGAAAGAAAGAAAGAAACAAACAAAAGAAAGAAAGAAATGAATGCTTCTATTGCGTAATATAAAATATGACAGTAAAAACATTTAGAATGTTACAGAACACTTCAATTTCAAATAAATGCTATTTATTGTAAATTCTATTTTTCAAAGTTTTCTGAAAGATAAACATTTCCACAAAAATATTAAAGAGCAAACAACTTTTCAACATTGATAATAATAAGAACCATTATTAATAACTGCACACCAAATCAGCATATTAGAATGATTTCTGAAGGATCACGTGACACAGAAGACTCTGAAAATGCCATCACAGGAATAAATTACATCTTAATATAAACTAATGGTGAACTAAAAATGTACCCCCTCAGAATAATGATCGGTGTAAAAATACATGATTAAGAAGAAGTGGTTCTGCCTATTGGAAAAGGCTTCAGGTTTCCTGGAACATTAGAAGGAGTGAATAATGTGCTATTGATCCTTCCAAGTGAAGAACTCAGGAATGTGGTTCGTCTTGTTGCTATAGTGATTACAGTCTCTCCATACCTTTATTTTTATCACTGTCTGATGGATTGTGTCTCAAAGCACGAGCTGTAATTGCATGAATGTGTTTCTGTGTATTTGTGGGCTAGTGCTCTAGTGATGCTTTTCTGCTAGAATAATTATAGTAAATTGAGTTCTCTGAAGTAGTTCTTCTTTTCAAAGGTAATTTGCAGTGACTCTATTAGCAGAATAATAGAGAAATTATGTCTGAAACCAAATGAATCATGTTCCATAGCTGGATTCAGAACTGGCATTGAGGTTAGGTGTTTTTCTTTGTTCTGTCCTCAGTTTGTTTTCTTTTATCACTCTTTCAGAAGGAATATATCCATTTTGTGAAATTGTGATGGTTGCATAGGCACTGGTAAAGTAGCACAAACAAGCTTTTGGAGCAGAAGTAGTTTCTCTGCCGAACTGTGATAAGCTTTCTATATTAGATTTAGATATAAAATATATTTAAACTGCATTTAGGAGTTATTTTGATAATTAAATATATATTTCATGCCAGTAATTTTTGAATAAAATGATTTGCCTGAAAGGGTTAATGCAGTAGCGGAGTTAAATCAAGTAACTATCGTTATAACAGAATAGGCCTTTGTTATGATCATGGAAAAAATCTTTATTTAATTACACTTTGTTTTACAGTATAGCGATAACATCAAACTTTCAGATTAACAAGAGAACAATGAGAAAGATACAATTAAAGCCTACTAATGCAAAATAATTATACTACAGTGTTTGAATGGCAATGTTTTTGCAGCGTATCATAATATGTGAGTATAAAGCGCCACCTGCTGTCTGGAGAACAGCTCTACAGTTTGGATCTGACGGGAGATTTCTGACCAGCCAAAGGATGAGAGATTTTACTCTGACTTAAAATTAACTTTACAACACAATTTCACTTAAAAAAGGCTGCATGTTTGTATATATCTTATTTGGAGTGGCCACTGAACAGGAAAAAAAGATTGGAAGTTATGTTAAGCCCGAAAAATTGATAACAAAATCAAAAAGATAAGACAAAAGAATACGAATACTAAAGAAAATGCTATAGAAAAAAATCCCAAATACTTTGGTCTTTCTTGTCTTAGGTAAGTATAAAAATTTCCAACGTTGACCTGAAATGATAATGAAAGAAATGTTCTACTCATAAAATAATTCATAAAGTTGACAAAGATCTAAGATAAATTTAACAGTGTAGCACTAGTGGGGCAGTTATCAAAGCAAAAAATATGAGATTCTCCCTCCCATAATCTATTGAGAGACAGTATTACATTTATGTAAATATCAAAAACACACTTACTCGGAGTGACTCCACTGCTGTGACGGCTCCTGATTCTCCTTTAATCTTACATATGACAGCTTTGGACTGAATTTCCTCCAAAACACACTGATACTGCTGATCTCCCTGTAGACCC